>NC_048298.1:38082715-38108048 GCF_013100865.1 Trachemys scripta elegans | reverse complement strand
GGCTCTGTTTAAGAGCCGAGCTGCCCGAGCGCTATGGGCTTCAGGCAGCCCACTTGCCTCCGGACCCCAGCCGCCGGCCGGGCACTTCCCCTCCCAGGCTCCGGCGGCGCAGGGTCCGGAGGCATGGGGGCTGCCCGAAGCTGGTAGCGCTGGGGCAGCTTGGCTCTTAAACAGAGCCGAAGAGTCAGGGGAGGAGCAGAGCCTCCAGCCGCGGCCATGCCGCCGGAGCCCGGGAGGGGAAGTGCCCGGCTGGGGGCGCAGGGTCCGGAGGCATAGGGGCTGCCCAAAGCCCGAGCGCTACCGGCTTCACGGTTTGCCGGGCAGCCTCCAGACCCTGCGCCCCTGGCTGGGCGCTTCCCTTCCCGGGCTCCGGCTGCGCTGGGGAAGCGCCGGCCGGGGGTGCAGGGTCTGGGGGCTGCCCGGCAAACCATGAAGCCAGTAGCGCTCGGGCAGCCCTTTTCGCGTGGCTGGGAGTGGGAGGGAAGAGGGGGCGAAGTTACGGCGGGGAAGGGGTGGAGTTGGGGTGGGGCTAGAGGTGGGGAAATGGGTGGGGCCAGGGCCCGTGGAGGGTCCTTTTTTTTTTTTTTTTTTTTTATTTATTAGATATGGTAACCCTATCTGAATGGCATGCCAGCAGTAAGCCAAGCTAGTAGTACGGTGTTAACCAGGTATATAGTCATTTCCTTTTTCTTCTTGCCTCATTTTGTAAGACTTTGCTTTTGAATCTTGTAAATGGGGTGATAACTAGAGGTTGTTTACTTTGAAATTTTCTCTTGCCCAGAGGGTATGCAAAGTAAACAGAGCAGCTAGGAAATTAGTCTTGCACCTTCTCTCATATTGCAAGGCAATCCAAATCTTAGGACATCTGTTAACTCAATTAAAACAAAGAAGTAATGAATAAAAATGTGGTAATGAGATTGTTATACTGATGCAGCATTTTAATGTAAGGAGGCCATTGCACAGATCATTCCTTAATATTCTTAAGGAGCTTTAGAAACCCTGAGATGTGGCTTTTTTTTTTATGGTGTTTTTTATTAATCTGAGTATTTAGCAAAAGCCTTTCCCTTTTTTTATCTGGGCTTTCAACTTTGATGTCCATCTGGTTACCTTGAACTTTTTGTCACAGGGGCATATAAATCTATGGATAGTGGGGTTTTTTTCTTCTTCTTCTCTCCATTTTAAAATCTTCTGTGTAGTGAAGCAAATTATTTTTATCCAGATATGAGTTGAAGGTGGAAGGGGGAAAACTATCCCTAACTACCAGGGGATCCTGGAGCAACTTTAGGATTTAAAAAAAATACTCAAAGTACTCCAGCGTGTGCCTGCATAGATGCTGGGAATGTGTCTCCCAGCCTGGGTAGACAAACATGCTAGCTCTGGTCAAGGTAGCACACTAAAAACAGTGCTGTGGGTGTTGTGGCATGGGCTAGCTGTCTGAGTACAAGCCTATCTGACCCCATGGGTCTGATACGGTGGCTAGCCCAAGCCACCACCTGTCACATCCATACTGCTATTTCTAGCATTCTAACTTATGTCTGTCTACCCAAGCTGGGATGCACGCTCCTAGCTGCAGTATAGACATACCCTCAGATGCCAGCCTGTCGTTAATATATCTGATCTTAATGCAATAAAAATGTAGGGCTAGATCTGTAGAATTGTGGGTACCTAACTTTCAACATTTTGTTTACTTGATTTGAATACATATTAAGAACACCTGCAGAAGCACAGCTAGGTGTCAAAGCGGTCACTTATGTGCTATCACCATGGCTGCATGTGAGCAGGAAGTGTGTGCAATTGCACAAATCTGACTCTTAAACTACTGTATACCAGACAAAATAATGATTAACGCTGAACACCTTTTATGTTTAAACTTTAAAATATAAATGGCAAAAAAATCGTTAATGCAGAGTTAAGGGTGTCAGATAATAGCTCGTATCCTTCCAGAATGTCGAGCTAGCAAAATTCAAACCATTGAAAACCAGGAAATACAGAGTGAAGGTAAATGCCCATGCAACTGTAACTCTGCCCTCTTGGCGCTCACAGTCACCATTGGGAATTGTCAGCATGTGCTCCAGTTGCATTCACTATGTTAGGTGTAGCTGTATTGAATGGTGGAGGAATAAGTTGGAGCAGCTGGAAAGAACTGTGATTGTAATATGAGAAGGTTTGGGGATTAGTCTGCAGTGCATCATAAAACTGGGATTTTGAAGAGATCAGGATCTGAGTCTTCCCCCTAGTTCCACATATGTGTCGTTAAAGGAAAGCGATACATGTGTACCTTGAAGTTCCCAGTCTGCATCAATTCAATTCAGAACTGTGTGGGTTGTTACTAGCAGGGCACTGGAGTCTTCTTGCTCTGGGTAGTGTCAGTAGTGAAGTGGGTTGTGAGAGTAATCTGTGGATTTAATGATATGTAGGGTTAGGTGGTATCCTCTGTGAAGGGGCTGTAAAAGGGTATGGAGTGGTTGTTGAAATCTACATGTCTGGTATTCTGTGAGGGCAGTAGGCTCCATGTTTGAGTGTAGAGCAAAGCACCCGGGTGAGTGTTAAGGGTGCTTTGGGACATCGCTCCAAGTGGGCAGAGTTTTAAAGTTGCATGTGAGTTTACCCTAACTCTGTATTTTTTGGGTTTCAGTAGTTTGTGTTTCACTGAACTGAGTGTTCTGAAAGGGCACAAGCTATCATTAGGCAACTATAACTTTGCATTATTGACCTTTTTTTTTGCAATTTAATTTCCTAGCTTTTTAAACATTTTTTTTCGGGTAGGTGGTGGTCATCTAAGCAGTGGTCAGCAGTGTGATTAAAACCAAACTTATAAGAGTAGACCAAGCCCTAGCTTTTATACTGTACTTTTCATCAATTGATCTCAAAGAACTTTACACCATTACCTGTATTTTACAGATGGGAAACTGAGGCACCAGTTCAGTGACTTGCTCAAGGTCACCCAACAGGCCAGTGATAGAACTAGGAATAATCCTAGTCCAGTGGTCTTTCCACACAGTTGCTATGTGATTCCTAAATGCTTCTCTCTATTCCTGTACATTTTGTTATAGAGGAATGGGAATGATGGTCCTGGTTTGAAGCATGTAGCTACAAACAGGGCTGGTGGAAGAAATCTCATCCAGGGGCTAAATCCCCAAACCTTAAGTTTTATTTCATGGTTGTTACAGTAACTTTAAGTGTATGAGAAGACTAGTGTGTGTCTTTCCTTCTCCACCCCTGCCCTGCCATTCCCTGTATCATGTAGCCCCCCACAGCATTGCCAGCTCCCTTTCCCATCCCATTAAACCATTAGTTGCACTACAGAAGCCATTAACATGTAAGAAGCTGCTCTTTGCTGTTTCCTGCCCTCTGCTGATGCATGCACATATTGCAGGCAGCAGCTTTCTGGAGGGTTGTGGACTTCCTTGGTTATGGAGCCCAACCTGCACACTGAGCGAGGCCTCTCATTCCTACTACCCATCACCACCTGGGACTCCTGCCCTTGCCTCAGTCAGTCTGCCCCTCCCCCAGACTGTATCTTAACCTCTTAATTTCTGGATTTCAGATGTTTTAACTTGTTACCTTCAATCCCTCTCTACCCCAACCAGATTCCAGCTCATGTGGAAGGGAGAGGGACTGTTGCCTCCAGAGAAGGGTCCCCCAAGACTGCACTACACACATGGAAGGGAAGATTTCAGGGTTGACAGCCCCTTATCCCCCAAACCTCCAACTTCTGCAACCTGCACCTCACATTCTACAACCTCTCCCATCTTCTCCCTACCTATTCTGCCTTACTTGAGCCCCAAGTCCCTTTCCCCTCCCCTATTACCTATTCCCATGTATTCCCTTCCCCATAATACCCCCGTTCTTCCCTGTAGGCCCAAACCACTCTTCCCCTGTTACTACCTGCTCTTGCATCCTTGTTCACTGGGAGGGGAGGGGTGATTAGTTACAAGTGTAATTTATTTTCTTTTCAAAAATAGTTTGGGTGCCTTCTGAATATTCTTCTGTATTCAGATTACATTTTAAAAAGCCTTCACAGATGCAATTCTTCCCCCTTCCCCCCCCCCAACACATACAGCTCATTGTCCGCTTCTGTCCTGGGTGGTTTTCAAACTTCAAAGATACTTGAGTAATCATCACCATCAAACACATGCAGTCTACTGAGGACTGTTGTGCCAGCCATAGTGACCCTGGTTGATGGTATTGCACCAGGCATGGTAGAGTGAAGTTCCTATGAATCCACAAGTCTCTGGGGCAGTTCCGTGGGAAACACCAGCTAGGGTCAGCATGCATCTATGGAGAATTGGAGGAGCATGTGTTGAGCTGTCTTTGTCTATTGTGACAAAATTCCTCCACTATCTTGGTGGGTCCTGTGCTTATTGGTGGATTTTCTTGCCTCAGAGATTCACCATGTGGGTTGGGGAACAGCCCAGAGACCTTCCCCTCTGGAAGAACCCACAGTCCAGGTCAATTGGGAGGTTTGGGGGGAACCCGGACCCGCCCTCTACTTCGGGTTCCAGCCCAGGGCCCTGTGGACTGCAGCTGTCTATAGTGCCTCCTGTAACAGCTGCATGACAGCTACAACTCCCTGGGCTACTTCCCCATGGCCTCCTCCAAACACCTTCCTTAGTCTCACCATAGGGTCTTCCTCCTGGTGTCTGATAATGCTTGTGCTCTTCAGTCCTCCAGCAGCACACCCTTTCACTCTCCACTCCTTGCACCTCTTGCTCCCAGCTCCTCACACTCCCACCACAAACTGAAGTGAGCTCTTTTTAAAATGCAGGTGCCCTGATTAGCCTGCCTTAAATGATTCTAGCAGCTTCTTAATTGGTGCCAGGTATCCTAATTAGCCTGCCTGCCTTAATTGGTTCTAGCAGGTTCCTGATTACTCTAGTGCAGCCCCTGCTCTGGTCACTCAGGGAACAGAAAACTACTCATCCAGTGACCAGTATATTTGCCCTCGACCAGACTCCTGTACCCCACTGGTCTGGGTCTGTTACACTATCCTGGTGACATGGCCGAAGAGCATCTAATTTCTCTTTAATTTAGTGAGTGATTGGGGGAACACCTCATCTCTGTGGGATTGATATGTCACACAAAGTGAGATCACTTTATGTTCAGGTTGTGGCACTGACAGTGCATATGGAATGTCTCTAGTCACCCCAAGTCTGCCTATAAGAGAGTCCAGGTTTCTGAACCCTATAGCAATATAGGCAGTACACAGGTTTGGTATATCCTGAACTTTGTCTCAGCACAGAGATGTTTGTGTCCATAAGCGAGATATGGACTTCATGCAAAAGGCAGCAAGACCTAGTTATCGGAGGACATCTGATTGGCTGCGATTGTTTGAACTCTGTTTGCAGCCTAGGTGGATAAACTTATCAGTGCTCTCCATGGTGCTCCACCCCACCTCTACTAGGATTCTGGTGGCCCAGCTCTGAGGTTCTGGATCTAGGTCTTCTGCTATGAGACATGAAACCCTCTAGTGCGGGTGGTGTCTTGGGAACCTTGAATGGCAGGGCTTCTCCCCAAGCAAGGCAGGGTCATCAGCGTAGTGTTGGTTAGTGAACACTTCTTGAACAATCTTGATTCTGCTGTATGGAATGGTAAGTCCTAATAGCCAGTCAATAGTTCAACAGAGTCTGTGAACTGAAAGAAATACCGTTTGTTTGTATTTTCTAGCTGTATCTCAGGAACCCCTTGCTTAAATGATCCAACATTTGGATAACTAATCTACCCAACACTGCCATAAGGCATGGCAAATTTCAAGACAATCTGTGTACGCATGTAGATGTTAAAGTACGTAGAAGGATTGCCCTTTAAATGGGAAGGGCTTCCCAACCTTAGCTGCAGCAGAGCTGGTACTCCACAATAACATTGTATGAAATTCAGGCCAAATGGAGAGGAGGGACTAGCTCTACACATCTATCAACATAGAGGCTCAGAGAAGTGCAAAGTGAGTCCATTCATCGCAGTGAGATGTTCTCAGCTGAAAGAGAATACCCAACGGAGACAATTACAGCCTGAAACAGTAGCTCTGAGATGTGTGAACTGCCCCATTCATGTCAGTGGGTGTATCCTATTCCCCTTCTTTAGCACTGGACAGTTTCTGGTATCCCCTCAGTCTCAGCAGCGTATTCTTGGTGTATGCCCCAAGCTAGCCTGTTCTAAGATCCCCACCCAGGGAGGCTTCCCCAGATCCTGGGTCATATGGGGATAAGGGAGGGATAGGCTCAGACCTTCTTACTAGGATAAGGCATCCCAGCTCATGAGCGGTGGTAGAGAGAGGGGCTCAACACCCTCAGAAAGGCAAGCCGCTGCACGCCCCCCGCCTCGGCTGTCTCACATATGGAACAGAGATTGGGGGTGGGGGGAGTCAGACCACGACAGATATGTTATAATAGAAAGCTAAAGCACAGCCCTCTGTCACTTTGCTACAGCAGAATCTTTGTTAAATGTCACTAACAAGTATTCCTCAACCGTAATGACAAACATGAACAAGGCCAGACGACAATTCTGACAACACCTGCTATAAAAAACTCGGATGACCCCACACCACAGTGTATCCAGGAGTTTAAGGATATTTTCAAATCCTTCCTCAAACAACTCCGAGAGAAACTTTACAAACTTATCTCCCAGAAACCCACCCCAGGGACCTTCTACATGTTTCCCAAGATACACAAACAAGACAGCTCAGGAAGATCCATCATGTCTGGCCACGACACTCTTACTGAGACAGTATCGGGACTCATAGAAACCATCTTCCAACCACTCGCCACACACAAGGCCAGCTTCCTCCAGGTCATAATCAACTTCTTCCACAAACTCTACAATATTAACAACTTCCCTGAGAACACCATTGTTGCCACCATGGATGTCACTTCCCTATACACCACCATCCCTCACAATGACAGCATAGCTGCCTACCTCAAATATTTGAGACAATGGACAATTCTCAGATATGCACTCCGAACACATTGCCAAACTCATCTATTTTATCCTCAGCCATAAGAATTTTACATTCAACAACAAACACTTTGCCCAAACCATAGGAACAGCAATGGGTAATAGGATGGCTCCCCAATATGCCAACCTCTTCATGGGTCACCTTGAACTACTTCTGGACAAATGCATCCTGAAACCAATGATATACCTGAGATACATCGATGATGATATCCTTTGGACCAGGGGTGGGCAAACTACGGCATCCGGTCCTTGAGCTCCTGGAAGCAGTGGCATGTCTCCCCCCCCCCAGCTCCTACATGTAGGGGCAGCCAGGGGGCTCCGCACACTGTCCCTTCCCCAAGCACGGCCCCCGCAGCACCCATTGGCCTGGAACTGTGGCCAATGGGAGCTGCACGGGTGGTGCCTGCAGAGCTGCCTGGCTGTGCCTCCACGTAGGAGCTGGAGGGGAGACATGCTACTTCTGGGAGCTGCTTGAGATGAGTGCTGCCCAGAGCATGCATCCCTGACCCCCTCCCACACTCCAGCCCCGATTTCCCCCTCCGAACCATCGGTCCCAGCCCGGAGCACCTTCCTGCACCCCCAACCCCTCATCTCCAGCCCCACCCCAGAGCCCGCACCCCAAGCCAGAGCCCTCACCTCCTCCGCACCCCAACCCCCAATTTCGTGAGCAATTTCCATACCCAGATGTGGCTCTCAGGCCAAAAAGTTTGCCCACCCCTGCCCTAATAGGTCAGACCATTGGTCCATTTAGCCCAGTATCCTGTCTTCTGAGAGTGACCAATTCCAGATGTTTCAAAGTGAATGAACGGAATAGGGCAGTTATTGAGTGATCCATCCCCTATTGTCCAGTGCCAGCATCTGGCAGTCAGTGGCTTAATCATTTTGGCTAATAACTGTGAATGGACTTATCATCCCTGTGATCCAGCCTCTAGAGGATCGCAAAGCTATATACACTCTTAACCAGTATATTGTATATTCTCCAAATCAGACAAAAATAAGTCCTAAGTGTGTGAGGCTTACAGGAAATCAGTCAAGTTACAATCTAATGAGGCCATAAACAAAACTGCAATCTAAACTTGACAGATGGGGCATCAGGAATGAAACATAGGAGGTCCAGTTCCAAAAAAACCCCCCCTTCATTAGAGCTCTTAGGGCAGGTCTACACTACAGCCGGGATTGAGATTGATCCACCGCCGGTCAATTTAGCGGGTCTAGTAAAGACCTGCCAAATCGACTGCAGATCGCTCTCCAGTTGACCCCTGTACTCTACCCACGACGAGAAGACTAAGGTAAGTCAATGGGAAATTTTCTCCCGTCGACCTCCCGCAGTAACTCGACCTAAGGTACATAGCTGGAGTTGCATAGCGTAGGTTGACTTACCATGGTAGTGTAGACCTAGCTTTAGTCCCAGTGTATGCAACATTATAATATCTTGTAGTTACGTAGTATTTCATGTCCGTAGATCTCTGAAGTATTTCACAAAAATATCACTGTACTTTTTTTTTAATTGATCGGCAAACATTTAACATAAAATACAGCAACGCTGCATTTATTATCAAAAACAGTGCTGTGACTTCCCAGACTTCCTATCTGCTTTAACAACTTTCCCTCAAGAAACTGACGGCAAGCTTTATAGAATCTCATGAGTGGCACAGTCATTAAATTAAAAAACCTTAACATTTTTGTCTTCTAGAATATAACTAATGTTCTAGTGCCAAAAACAAAGCAGTGGGTAGAAATGCAGGGAACTAGCAATCACGTATTAAGAGTCTATAGAATGCAGGAGTTTTTAAGATAGATGTAATCCTGAATTCTTGTTATACTTATACTACTGAGGGGAGGGAAAATATTTCTATGCAAGTGAAGTAACCAATTTTCCAATCACTAATCTTGTAATACCAGTCGCAAACAAAGTAAGGATGGTATGTGCCTGCAATACTTCATTTTTAATGGCAATGAAGCATGAAGACAGACATTTCAAATCACGAGACTATTTTTTTGCTCTCTAATTCAAACAACTAAAAAACTAGCTCAACTGGTTTTAGTGAAATTGTGTGTACTCTATTCAGCCCAACCTAAGAGATAGATGGGGTAGCTGTACCCTTTTCATCTAACTGGGATACAGCAGCACCTTTTTGCCTCAAATCTGAATGTGTGTCCACTTCATGTGTGAATCATGGAATAAGATTAAAGTTGATTTATAAATGTTGCCAATGCAATGTGTTTTAAAACTCTACTAAATCATGGGGATTTCATGGATGGTCCTGCCAACCAGAGGAATATCCTAGATATCCTGTTCCTCAGTATATGCTGGCTGCCATAATCTTCATCTCATCGTTGAGGGTGGTAACTTCAGCATTAAATGAGGCAGAGGCTCCATCTCACTGAGCTGTCTTGTCCTCATAGACTAATAACTCAGATGAGATTGCAGACTCTTTTTGACCAGTCTGCTGGTTGCACTGTATTTTTCCCTTCCTCCATGGCCAAATAGGAGGTTATGATAAGCTCTAGTCCTCTGTCGTCAGTATTTTGGTGGCTGAATATTCTCCATCTTCCCTCCTCTGCCACACCTTCTCAACCTCACAGGTCACCAGTATATTGATGAAACCTAATTAAAGGAAACTGGAGTCCAGGGGTAGAAATCTGTCTGACCAATTAAAGTCATGAATTTTTGGAGGTTCTATGCAGGGGCTGTGGTGAAAGCACAGAGAGCTTTCTTTTACTCCACCATAGCACCTGTGAAATCTTGACCAACAGAACTACCCTGGTGACCATCTTGGTTAATGGGAGCTATCTTTTAAGACCGAGAATTCTTCACAGTAATGAAATGGCAACTGCTTTGTGTACAAACTAGATGAGACTTGGGTTGGATTATGTGGTGGCAGGGCTGTGTCAAGAGGAAGCAAAACATAATGACCCCTGCATTTTCATAGTTTCCTTCATGGATCTGGAACTGCTTTGAGACCTATGGCCTAAAGTTTGTGAGATTGACCAGTGTCCCTTGAAATTAACAGCCCATTATGTGAAGACAAGATGCTGGCTTCATTTAAGTGAGCTCTCATCCAAACCGTGCTCATAAAATGATCAGAGAGACCACTAGTGCCCTGTCTCTAATCTACTGAGAAGATTTGTGGCAAAAAAGCTGTGATGTCCCCTGATTGTTTCATAGTGTCAAAGGTCAGGAGTGTGACCCAATCTTTTATTTGTATAGTTCGTATTCTCTCTGTATCATACAAATTTGGTGTCTTCTCTTGCATTATTGAAAATCGTTTACATCAGAAGTAAAGAATTGTGAAGCTGAGGCTGTAGTGAGAGGATTTTACCCCCAAATGAATAAATCCTGCAGCATGTTAAGCTTTCTGTATGAACAAATTTTAGCCCTTAACAGGTTGAGAGGAATAAGTACAGGACCTCTACGCTCAACTATACTCATCGAACTGCAACTGTACTAGCTCCCAATATTTTTCAGGAGCAACTAAAGGTGTTGGTTTTAGTCTGTAAAATCCTGAATGGTGTGGGCTCTAGCTGGTTTAGAGACTGCCACTGCAAGTGATTCAGCCAGGATGCTCTAGCCAACCGTCCCCAGATTTCAACTTGAGGAGGCTGGAGACAGGAATGAAATTCTTACTCTGACTGATAATTGCAAAAATCCCATTCATTTTTATAGAATCAGAACTTCACTCCTGATGTTCTCAAGTGGGGCCCTTGAGTTATTTTCTGCATTGGTCCAGAGAGGTCTGAGAATTGCTTGGCCTTTTGGGATGCTTTCAGGGCCCTATATGATTATTCAGATAATCTGAATAAGTGGTGTGAGGGGAAATTAATTCTTCTGATTAGGTTTGGGGAATTATTTTTATATGTAATACTTAGCTCTTAGGCTTTTTCATGAGTAGATTTCAAAGTGCTTTATGAAGGAAGTCAGTATTATCTCCATTTTCCTGAAAGGGAGACGGAGTCACAAAAGAGAAATGATTTGCTTAAGGTCACCCAGTAGGCCAATAACAGAACCCAGGTCTTCCAAGTCCCAGTCCATTGTCCTATCCCCTAGGCCATGCTACCTTCCTCCTTAAGGTATTAGTTATTCATTGATTCAGTTGTACAATTTAACTGCTGTCAACGCATTCAGATTGTGACAGTGTACCCTATAAGGCTTTATGGGGAGGGGGTGCTTATAAATGTATGGATGACATAGCTGGAATATGTTTTGTGCTGCCTGTGCCATGTAACATATCTCCGTAAGGGTTATGATCTACTATATCTATTCATCCAATTTGTACATATATATCATTTTCTACTCGAGGTTAAGAATATGGGCTGTATGCTTGCTTGATTTCTAAGTAAGCTTTGTGAGGCATTTGGTCAGCTTCTTTAGGAAGGAATTCGCCAGGTTAAGTACCTGATCAGGAGACACTTAGGGAACAATGCATCTTGGAATGCTCCAATCCACATGAGAAGTCTTCCCGGAGACATGCAAGATGCCATGTGGACAATGGCATCTGCCTGCAAAGACTGAGTCATGCAGGGGCATGTGACTTGCCCAGGTGACTCCAAAACTCCATCCTGGAGCTGGACTTTGCATAGGAGGGAGGAGGGGGGTCTCCACCCACAAGAGAGAGTCTATTTAAACCTGTGGGAGACCCCTCCATTTTGTCTTCAGCTGGCTAAAGAAGGAGCCTCTCCACCCCCCCCCCAGGATACTTGAAGGAGACTGAAACAAAGGACAGTAACAAGGGGTGTGAGTGATTGCTGGACCCAGGCTAAAAGGAGCTTAGCCTGTAAAAGGGAGCACTCTGGAACTGGTGAGGAAATTATCTGTATTCAGTTTGATTAGGCATAGATCTGCGCATTTTATTTTATTTTGCTTGGTGACTTACTTTGTTCTGTCTGTTATTACTTTGAACCACTTAAATCCTACTGTCTGTACTTAATAAAATCACTTTCTATTTAGTAATTCACTCAGAGTATGTATTAATACCTGGGGGAGCAAACAACTGTGCATATCTCTCTATCAGTGTTATAGAGGGCGAACAATTTATGAGTTTGCCCTGCATAAGCTTTATGCAGGGTAAAACGGATTTATCTGGGTTTAGACCCCACTGGGAGTTGGGCATCTGAGTGCTAAAGACAAGCACTCTACTGTGAGCTGTTTTCAGGTAAACTTGCAGCTTTGGGACAAGTGATTCAGACCCTGGATCTGTGTCTGGAGCCAAACAGGAGTGTCTGGCTCAGCAAGACAGGGTGCTGGCAGGGAAAACAGAAGCAGGGGTAGTCTTTGCACATCGGGTGGCAGCTCCCAAGGGGGTTTCTGTGATCCAACCCGTCACACAGATTACTAACAAGTTCATATTTAACCAATAAAATAGAAACCTGGCTTTTTGAGCTGTGGATTTGCCCAGCAAGGTCTGATTGAGGTAAAATGGTATATTGTGAGTCTCGGGAATAGAGATATGCGAAGTACATGGTCCAAAACTGTTCAGGGATTCTTACAAATGACTGCTTTAGCTTGCATGCTAGATCATCCTGCTCTTTCAAGAGCATCCAAATTCATCTACCATTTAAGAAAAGGGAATTGTAACTGGTTTGGACAATATCACTGAATTGAATAGCTATTCTCAATATTTGTCCTTTTTTTTTTTTTTTAAGTGACTTCAGAGTTACTCTTCTGTCTGTAATTGCAAACATAGTTATATATTTTTGGAAAGTTCTGACAAGTTTCTCCCATGTGTAATATTAAACAGTCATACTCCATTCCTATTATGAATGTGGTGTCCTGCACGGATTTGCTGACACTACAGCACTGCTTGAGAAGGACATTTGGTAGAAGGCTAGTATCTGAACTTGTTTTGTTAATTTCAATTTCAGGGATAAGCTCTTTTTATTTATAGGAATGCCAGAAATTCTGCAGACTTCCAGCTGGAATGTGCCAGCTGGTTTGGACTGAATTTTATGGAGCAGGGGACAAAGCCAGGCTTCCTCATAGGAAAAAGAACACAGTAGTAGAAGTGTCTGATGTACTGAGAAAACTTACTCACCAGGGATGGGATATTGCTTTCAAAGATGGGATTGCTGCACGTGAAGACAGGAAACTCGAGGGAAAGCATGTCAATACTCCCTTTTCTTTTCAGTTTTAGTACAGCTGCTAACCCAACTACTTCTATATCTAGTTCCCCCACCCACTTCTTTTTCTTTTACCTCACTCACTCACCTGGTTGCCTTGACGGTAATTTTCCATCCTGCAGCAAATACCAAATACACAGACACAGCCCATCTCAAGGTTTGTGGAACCCTGTGCAGCCAGACACATGAACTAGAGGGAAAAATGGAGATGGCCATTATCAGTTATGTTTTGTGTAATTCATATCTGATGTTCTAAGAAGTGGTGTGTACGGCTTTCTTAAAATCACAGGCATTGATTTGCCAGTGGGTGCTCCCCCCCACCCTTGTGTGAGCAGCAAGCGGGGCTTTGGGGCAGAGTAGTGGGCGGGGCATCGGGGGAGGGAGGGAAGAGGCTGGGGGGGGAGCTTTGGGGTGGAGTGTGGGAGGAGCAGGGCCATGGTCCATGCACCGGCGCCCACAAAAGATTAATCTGGCCCTGCAATTGCTGAACACCCCCTATTTTAATTCAGTGGGTGCTGGAGCCCCGGAACACCCACTGAGTTGATGCCTATGCTGGAGATAATGAGTGGTTGGAACAGAGGCTCCTGTTCTCGGTTCCTCTCTAATGGTGTCGTCATGGATTTTTTTCTGCTAAAACCTGACACTGAATGAGGCCATTACATTATATTTCTGTATGTTCCAGTATCTATGATGATTAAAGAGAGTAAAGATCGTGTTTCTCCTTCTTTCCCTACTCTTGTTTTCCTTACAAAATGGTATAATTATATAGAGGCTATTGTTACTTTACAAATGGCTTCTATATAGGAATTTTGCATGCTGCAAAATTTGTTACAGTAAGTTAAGCCTGTGACATTCTATCCTGTGAGAAATGTTCCTGTATGGAATGTAGGCATCTAATTCATCAAAGTGTATAACTTGAACTGTTTGAGCCATGAATCCGGAATAGATTTTGGAAAGATGTTTGCAGAGGAGTCTAATCTTTTATGCTTCATGGACGGCAAAGGTTAAAAACTGTTGTTGCAGAATTAATAGAAAGCTATAACATACATAGTAACTACTTCAAAATATGAAAAATGTGTCCTTTTAAATAGCAAAGGGATTAATATTTAATTAATCCAGCACTCATGATTTTCTTAAATAGTCTTATTTGCATAATAATACTTTGCACCTGCTGCATCTTCAAAGCACTTTACAGATATTAGCTGATTGATCTTCATAACCCTGTGATGTAAAGAAGTACTATTATCCCCACTTTATTGATGGGGAAATGAAGACCTAGAATAGTTGAAAGCAATGTACAGTCAGTGACTTAGGTGTTGTGATCCTGACTATCTCCCCATCCCATGCTGGCTCTTCTAGATCTCACTGTTGCTCACAGCATAACAGGTTCCTGATGAGATATCTCTCTCTCTCTCTTTCTTTCTTCTACCCCTCCTTCCACAGTTTTTTTTAAAGAAGCAGAAACTTATTCCTACATGTTTTTTCTTTTTTTAGTAAATGATTGCTGTGAATGACAAGAATCATCCTACACAAAAATAAATTTAACATAAAACAATTTCTTACTATCTCCATTATTGTCCATTGTAGAGATACTAGTAATGCAGCGTAAATGACTTGTTTGTTTTTAATGTGCTAATATGAAGCTAGTGTTACTTAAAGGGATGATGTTAGGTCAAATTTGGCCCTAGATTTTTGCTTTGTAAGATGATTTTCAAAGGCCCATGAATTTTTCATGTGTCTTTTTAACAACAATAGAGATTCTTGTTTCTCAACATCTTCTCCTGCTCAATTTGCAATGCCGACATTGTTGCATTGTGCATTAAAGATCAGTGATTTTTTTAAAATTTATTGTCTAAGGTAAGACGTGATTAGAGAAAGGGCAGTAAACACATACCATAAATGGAGAATTAAAATAGATGATGATGATTCTTTCCATCTTTATAATCTGAGATGGTATTTCTATACAAAAGGATGTTTTAAAATATATTAGTCCAACATGGCCAGATTTTAAAAATTGCTATGGATTTGTTTTTATAGATGTTTCAGTGGTATTATTTGAAAGCAGGAAAATAAATCTTTTTATGTGATAAGCTTTTGGTATATCAGCACAGGTCCTTCTTAAATCTTGGAAAATGCCAAGACTTCAGTAAATACTGTTCCAAACACTGCATTTTGAAAACCAAATAAATTTGTCTTGCAAGGATTGTAGCAGTATATTAGAATTACGTAAACAAGTTGTATACACAGATTGGCTTTACGTACTTGCTTTCCCCTCTTCTTAGTTAAACATTACTATAAATTCCTTTGTACAATAGCTACAGATGGCCTGTAATATTTTCCACATCACAAATTACAAGGTTTACAAACCATAAATCTTTGATTATTTCTCACGCTTAAATATCTCTTCTTGAAATCAATGTCTGATCAAGTTACATGTTGATCTAGCTTCAGATAAGGCCACTGTCACTTTAGATTCTTTGTCCTCCATCTACTCAGCCACTCCCATTTACGTATCTCTAGATTATTTTGTAAAAGGAGCTGACCCCATGAAACTGTATTTGGAGAGAGGGAGAACTTGGGACATAACATACAGAACATGCAAAGAGCAGCCTAGGATAGATGGGGATGGTGGAACCCTGTTTTGCACCCCAAGTGACATTTGACAGCGTGGGAAAGATTCCAGCTTCCTTTCTGATTAATGTCTTAATGATGCATTGAAAATTAGGGCTATAGAATAAAAAGCTGGATCACTTCTAGAAACAGACAACGTGTTCCATGCTGGATGGAATAGTATCATACAGTGTGGTAGATAAGGTTGTACTGATATAACTTTTGAGCTTTGGAGTTCAGGGTTTGGTTAGAATTTTTGGTGATGGCATGCTTCCTTGGGCTGTGACACACTTCTCAGCGCTACCTAAGGTATCTGGGGTGGATCACTACCACTACCTCACAGCAGGAGGGAGCCTTGTCTGTGCCCACTGGAGGAAATCCTCCCCAACTAGCAGCTGTTGGCAACACAAGCACTCTGCTCTGTGCTCCATGAGCCCTATTCTTGCCCAGTGCATGCTAGCAATTTACACTCCCTGCTTTGTTCCACATGAGTGCCCAGTATCTTGTTTCCTGGACACCCAGAGTGTAAACCAATCTGCTGCCTCCGTGGAAGCAGTGCATCCAGTTGACTGGTTCCACCGCAGTTCAACACTCCTTAGGACAAAGCACTTTAATTTGGTTTTACAATAGACATGTCTATTTAACAGCTTAAGATAGAGCTTCCAATAAAAGTAAGTATAAAGGTTTGGAAACATAAGTCTATATCTTTTACTTATTAGCAAGTTACTTTCCTCTCTAATAAGGTATTTCTCACCCAGTGGTTAGTTCTTGCAGTGCTTGTCCAGTCCAAAAAGCAGGGATCCACCTTTCATGAGACACCTACAATGGCAGAATGTCTCCTCTGTAATGGATAACTTGTGGTTTTTCTGCATCTCTTATGTAGGTACAGACTACTGTCTCTTATCCCTGGAGGTCCCCTATCTGTAGACTTTTCTTTGGGGTTCTCTTGTCCTCAAGCCTGCACCTGGTCTAGACAGTAAACACACTGTTGTCAACATTGATTGAATTAGCCTTGATACCCGCCTCTCCTCAGGTGATAGGTTTCACTTCTATGTGTTACATAACTGTAAAATTATTTTCTGTATAAACATCACACGATAACCATGACAGTCAGCTAATTCTTAGTTTTTGGCAATGACCACGCATGACTCCCTTTGGTGAAATGTTGAGAAAATGGTCAGACACAGGGGTGCCACACCTTGGAGCTATGGTCAAGTGTAGTACCTACCTGGGCATGTCCATGTCACAGGCTGTACCCTCAGTCGGATCTCACTCTCACAGGCTGTAATTGGATCAGGGCTGGTCAGTGCTTGGGAAACTACCAAGGAAAACCTTATGTGCTTCAGGAAATGGTGTTAATGAATAAGCAGAGGATGTTCTTCGCTCTGTCAGTGCTTAAGAAATGCACCAACATGGTATTAGCAGCCACTGTGCTTCTGGAAGCTCTATCTTCTAGGTTTGACCAGAGTATGCTCGCTTGTGATATGTTAAAGATCCCTTATCTCTTCTTATAAGTGTCCTATTAAACTGGAATTTGGACAATTGCCATCTGTCTACCTAAATGTCTCTTCTACTTAGATAGATAGCATTGACCTTTCTGCTTTCTTTCTATCTTCAGCTATTGTACAATTTTGTTCCTCTATGGGGGAGAGAACTGACATGATTAATATTTTGGAGAAACTGATCTGGGGTGACTGATTTGCTTACTATTTAAGCAGCATGGATAAGTAGCCTATGAGTCAAAAATTGTTCTCTCCCCCTCCCCCCCCCATAATAAACTAATGAAAGATCTGTGTATTAAAATGTGTGTTCACCCCAGCAACCATCTTGTGTCTGGGTGTTCTTTTAATTGTTTAATGTGGTGTTTTTATTCATAGGACATAAATAGCATTCAGATGGCTTGTATATGCTTGCCCTGTGAATGTGGTTCAGTCTTGAACTTCAGGCATGACTAGGGCAATTCATCCTTCATGCTCATTCAGTTTTTGGTCCAGTAATATCAACAAAATGTGATAGTGGACTTTTGCAATATGGACACAGCTGTTGGGAAATGGATTGAGACAGCTGCCTTCTGTGTAGACTGCACATCAACCATAGGAGGGTAATGGCTTCTAGTCACTTTCAGCTTGGGCTAAATTTGAATGGGTAACCTAGAAGTGAAAGTCTGTCATGGTCAGTCACCCACTTTTTAAAATTAGAATCCATTTTTACCTACTTTCAGACACTTGAAAACGAGATAAAACGTGCTTTTAAACCATTTTAGTTACTCTTCATTTGCAGAAAACAGAAATGTACTGTGATGGGTTCGGTCACAGAGACCCCCCTTGGGACTGTCACCTGATGTGCTGTAATTACCTCTGAGCCCACTTTCCTTGCCAGCTTGGGACTCCAGAGCCCTGCCTTGTTGAGCTAGACACACTAGTCTGCTGCAACACAGACCCAGGTCTGGTCCACGCCCCCAAAACTGCTCTGCAGGTTACCTGACTCCAGCACCCAGACACCAACTTCCCAATGGGATCCAAACCCCAAATAAATCTGTTTTACTCTGTATAAAGCTTATACAGGGTAAATTCATAAATTTGTTGCCCTCTATAACACAGAGAGAGAGATGCACAGCTGTTTGCTCCCCCAGGTATTAATCACTTACTCTGGGTTTATAATAAACAAGTGATTTTATTAAGTATAAAAAGTAGGACTTAAGTGGTTTCAAGTAATAACAGACAGAACAAAATAAGTCACCAAGCAAAATAAAGCAAATCACGCAAGTCTAAGCCTAATACATTAAGAGATTGATTTACAGGTAAAATCTCACCCTCAGAGATGTTCCAATAAGCTTCTTTAACAGACTTAGACTCCTTCCTAGACTGGGACCAATCCTTTCCCTGATACAGTCCTTGTTAGTTTCAGCAGACATCTTGGGTGGAACCTAGGGGGTTTTCTCGTGACCTGCAGTCCCCTTTGTTCTGTTCCACCCCCTTTTATAGCTTTGGCACAAGGCGGGAATCTTTGGCTCTCTGGTCCCCACCCCTCCTCCTAAAAGGAAAAGCACCAGGTTTAAGATGGATTTCAGGATCAGGTGACATGTTCACATGTCCTGTGAGACCCTAGCCTCCATTCTTCCAGGGCTGGCCTGCACATACCCAGGAAGGTTTGCAGGTAAATAAACTATCTACAACCAATTGTTCTAGTCAATGGGAGCCATCAAGATTCTAAACCATCATTAATGGTCCACTTTTTGCATAATTTATATATATAAATATGCCTGCATCTGTAACTTTCACTCCATGCATCTGAAGAAGTGAGGTTTTTGTTACCCACGAAAGCTTATGCCCAAATAAATGTTAGTCTTTAAGGTGCTACTGGACTCTTGTTATAATTGCAATAGGACCTTAGAGTTATACTTCATATTTCTAGCTTCAGATGCAAGAATGATACATGCATACAAATAGGAGGAATATATTCAGTAGATAAGCTTTGTAATGATACCTTACAAGAGACCTTTTGCATAAAGCATAAGGTCTATTTACACTCATAAGCATTTTTCCATAAAACATTATGGAGTGCAACGTCACACTGTGTACTGTGTGTGACTTCTAGACCACTGAACTTGGGTTTGCATCAGTTCAATAGACTCAATAACTGGCAAGGTTAGCTTAGTACATTTTCCAAAACTTCTCATCTTTTAAAAAACATTTGCATGCAGGCCCTGGTTACAAATGAAGTTCTATGCCTTTCTCCTTTGTTTAGTTTTTAGTAGGAACAAAAATGCCTTTGAGGGCCTTTCTCTCTTTGTTCTAGTTGATTCACAACATGGTGCAGCACATTGGAATAAAGAAACTTCTGTTTATTCAAACAAGTTTTGAGGGTGGGGAAGAAGAGGTAAAAGGATGCCTCCAGTTTGCCCAGCCCTTTTTGGCATTAAAAAAAAAAAAAAAAAAAAAAAGTCAGCTCAAGGAATTTTTCTGGTGTCCACTACAGTTGGGTCACTGCAGCACCTCAATTCTGCGGGCTGAGGGATGTGCTGGCCGCCACTTCCTGCAGCCCCCATTGGCCTGGAGCGGGGAACCGCGGCCAGTGGGAGCCGCGATCGGCTGAACCCGCGGATGCGTTAGGTAAACAAACTGGCCCGGCTCGCCAGGGTAAGCACCCTGGCGAGCTGCATGCCAAAGGTTGCTGATCCCTGGTTTAGTGCCTGGTCCTTTAGAGGAGCACATATATCTGTTTCTTTGGTGGTTCAGTATTTTATTGTTAAAGATCGAGGTGGCAGGCAAAGTGGTCAGCATGATATCAATGCTTTATTTTAGGCAATTCATTTCTCTGTATACTGTAAGAAACAATGCATCCTCTTGGCAGGTGTCACTTTGCTTGTTGGAAGTCTCAAATCTGAGGTGTTTCAGATCAGTTGTTTCTACTTGTCCTTAATGGAAGCCAGCAAACACATTTCATAGACTTTAACTATTCTGGTAATTTTAACCTTATTGTTAGCCTTGTAACTGAAAGACACAAGCTTAACTCTGTTAGTAGAGAGATTAAATTGTACTGAAGTGATATTACCTAGTCTAGACATGAAAAATAAATGGTTAGAAATGGGATTCCATCCAAAATGTGATCCCTCCTAGAAAAGAAAACTACTTATTGCAGTGCTTTGCTACATGCCTCTGTGCCTTTCACGGTCCCTTTCCATACTTCATATAGATGAAAGAGTTAGCTAGGTTGTTACAGAAATACATTGTTACACAATACGAAGGCTCTTCCAGACTGATGCATGGAATTGCCTTGTCTAGTAATAATCTGACACTCTCAATGTCTGCTATAATCTTTCTGGTCCTTCAGGTCTCCATTTCTTTTTCTCTTCAAATTTTGTTACATATGAACATGGGTAATGGTGAACTCTTCTGTGAATTATGAGAAAAGGGGTAAATAAAGTGAATTCATCTCTCACCCAATGTAACTTGGTGGCTTGCCCCGTGGGCTAGAGAGCCTGGGGCTAAGCCACCCTGATTAGAGGATCAGCCCTACCTGAGAGGGAGTCAGGTGATTTCAAGTACAAAAAGGGCAGAAAGTTACTGTGAAGGGGGGAAGCCCAAGAAACTGTAGACAAATCTCCTGCAGAGACCAGGGTCAGCAGGAAAAAAGCTCAGGAAGCAGAAGAGAGTGAAGAGGGCTTTCCATGTGGGGAGGTCTGGGAGGGACCTTGTCCAAACAGGGGAGAGACTGAAGGCCCCATTGAAAAGGCCCGTGGAGAAGGACAAACTCCAGGTAGTGGGAGGTGCTGGGAAGTCCTTCAAGATGGGGTTGTGCTCTGCTGAAACTGGAATGAAGACTGTGTGAGTTCGAGTTCTATTTTTGAAAAACTGTGTGTTGTTTTGGATTATCGGGTGAGAGACACTGAACTGGGTTTGGGACTAGAGGGCCAGTGTGCACTTAAGGGCTCAAAAATTGGATCCTAGGAGGGAACTATGTGAACTACCTTTGAATTGAGTGAGTTCTTAAAGGGCATTGAAGAGAGGGGGGGAAAACAGAGGTTGCTATAGAACAACCTCTGGTCATGAGGGAGCATTCTGGAGGTGGCTTCCTGTGTTACAAAACAAAGTATGCCACTAAAATAAGAAGCTGATTAGTTGTGTGTGTATCATCTACTATAATCGCACAAATGAAATGAAGCTTACCATTCCTTAGTTTTCCTGCCCATTAAGTAAAAATTTAATTGGGGTATTGCAGAGCTCTCTCCCAAACTTTCCTGAACTATAAATGATGATGCTTCTGAAAGCTTCAGCCTTGCCTGTGGGGAAAAAAACTTTAATTGGGTCTAACAGTAGATGAGTAACCTAGCTATACACAGCTCTTTTCAATTAAGGTGCACTCAACATCTTATTCCAACTGTTCCACTAAAATTGAGAGGCAATCAATTTCCAGACCTCCTTGTTCACCCTGTGACGTGCAGTCTATATGGTTTTATAAAAACATAAGTGAATATAATTGGAATATGCTTCATGCAAAAGGTCTCTTGTAAGGTATCATTACAAAGCTTATAATCTACTGAGTGTGATCATTCGATTTGTATAAATGTACCACTCTTGTATCTAAAACTAGAAATATAAAATATAACTCTGAGGGCCTATTGTAATTATGCAAAGTGTGGGCCATTATTGATGGTTTGGAATCTTGATGACTCCCATTTACAAGGACCATTATCCGCAGATGGCTGTGTTTACTTGTGAGTCTTCCTGTATATGTGTGTGCTGGCAAGCGGGCAATGAAGTCTTGCAGTGACATGTGATCATGTCACCTGAACTGGAATCCATCTTTAACCTGGTGCTTTTCCAGTGGGGAGGGTGGAAACCCAGAGGGACAAAGGGTTCCTGCCTTATGCAAAAGATATATAAAGGGGTGGAACAGAACAAAGTGGGGAGAGGAGCCATCATGAAGAACCCCCTAGCTATCACCTGAGCTGGAACAAGAGCTGTACCAGGGGAGAGAATTGTGCCCAGGCCTGGAAGGTGTCCAGTCTGAGAAAAAGCTTACTGAAGCATCTCTGAGGGTGAGATTATCTGTATTCAGTTTGATTAGACATAGATTTGCACATTTTATTTTATTTTGCTTGGTGACTTCCTTTGTTCTGTCTGTTACTACTTAACCACTTAAATCTTACTTTCTGTATTTAATAAAATCACTTTCTACTTAGTAATTAGAGTATGTATTAATACCTGGGGGAGCAAACAACTCTGCATATCTCTCAGTTTATAGAGGGTGAACAATTTGAGTTTACCCTGTATAAGCTTTATACAGGGTAAAACGGATTTATTTGGGTTTAGACCCCATTGGGAGTTGGGCATCTGAGTGTTAAAGACAAGCACACTTCTGTGAGCTGTTTTCAGGTAAACTTGCAGCTTTGGGACAAAGGATTCAGACCCTGGGTCTGTGTTGGAGCAGATGGGAGTGTCTGGCTCAGCAAGACAGGGTACTGGAGTCCTGAGCTGGCAGGGAAAACAGGAATAGAGGTAGTCTTGGTACATCACGTGGCAGCTCCCAAAGGGGTTTCTGTGATCCAACCCGTCACACACCCTTTCTTGATTTTTCTTCTCTTTGGCCTTGTGCGTGGCATTTCAAGAGCGATCACTGTGCTAGGGATGTGTGTGTGTTTTATTTCTGCACTTAAAACAAAATCTGTTAAGGTCCATTAACTCATTTCTGCTCCATCTAGTGTTTTGGCTAGAATCTGGGAAATGGGGACTCAAGATTATTTTCAAACAAACAAAAAAAACCCTAAATATAAATAAAATGTTCCATAGTAAGGAATTATTGTTGATAGTTTTTTTTTTTTTTTTTTTTTTTTTTTAAGTTTTGGTCCATTCCAATGTGCAGGTGGGTCAGCATTGGTTAAAGTAGGGTATCTTGTTTCTCGTCAGCCTACCAAAAAAGAAATGGGTCTAATTAAATACAAAGAGAGGCTGAAGGATCACTGTGACTCAGTATGCAACTCCATTCCACAACTGATAGTGAGAGTAAGATCTGGTATTTGTAGGCAATGACAAACCCATACTCTAAAATGTAGGAAAGCTTTAGATTCTGTAGATGTACAGATGCTAGCAAAGGACCAATTGTGAAGTGTGGATTCCTCTTAGGAAACATCTACAATAAAAAGTTAGTCTGACCTTTGATAATGTAGTTAAGTCGGGGTGGGCAAACTACGGCTGAAGGCTGCATCTGACCCTCCAGATGTTTTAATCTGGCCCTCTAGTTCCCACCAGGGAGTGGGGTTGCAGGCTTGCCCTGCTCCACGTGGCTCCTGGAAGCAGCAGCATGTACATCCTCCAGCTCCTATGCGTAGGGGCAGCCAGGGGGCTCTGCACACTGTCCCCGCCCAAAGCACGGCTCCCGCAGCTCCCATTGGCTGGGAACTGTGGCCAATGGGAGTTGTAGGGGTGGCACCTGTGGACAGGGCAGCACACAGAGCTGCCTGGCCGCACCTCTGCATAGGAGCTGGAGGGGGGACATGCTGCTGCATCTGGGAGCTGCTTGAGGTAGGCACCTCCCGGAGCATGCACTCCTGACCCCCTCCCATACCCCAACCCTCTGCCCCAGCCCTGATCCTTCTCCCGGCCTTTGAACCCCTTGGTTCCAGCCCAGAGCACCTTCCTGTACGCTCACCGCCCCCCCCCCCGCACCGCAACCCCCAATTCTGTGAGCATTCATGGCCCACCATACAATTTCCATACCCAGATGTGGCCCTCAGGCCAAAAAGTTTGCCCACCCCTGAGTTAAGTTAATCTTAACCCCTTGTGTAGACCGTGCTAGGTCAATACAAGAATTACTTCTCAGGGAGTGTTACCCGCCCACTCTAGGGGCACGCACCTTTACCCACTTCCTAGGGCTCAACGCATAACCCTTTTTAATTTAGGCACCCACCCATACTGTTCCATGGGTTCAGGGCATAACCTTACACTCTAAGGGTTTGTGAGATCTTTTACCAGAGAAAGAGCCGTACACAGTAATATCCTTAATGTTTATTTATTAACAATCACCAAAACAGAATACACATACTAAGCATACAATGCTTGCCACTCCCAATAAGGCAGACGCATTTTTTTTCTCGGCCTGTCAGGATCAGATCATCTGGGGACTCCAGCTTCTGCATGATATAGTTGGCAGTGTGTTGAGGTTTGGCAGCTCTGATCTTGGGGCTGTGTCCTGGAGTTGGTTCCAAAGAACTTCATTTTGGACCCCAGTTTAGATAGCGAATCTTGAGTCCTGCTTAGCTGTACCTTAACCAATCATTTACTAAAGTATTACAAAATAATTCTTTGTCCAATCCTAACATTGTTTCACACAATTCTTCATCCAGTCACACCCCACCACCTTAGTTGATTTAAACCTTGCAAAATTAGTTATGTAACAGAGACGTAAACAGTCAAAGGACCAGACAGAAACCATGCTGATAAACAATGGAGAAGTAGGGACCATAAAAGCAAAATAATAAATAAGTAGAGGTTTCACACCCACAACTCTTGATAAGTGATTCCTTGCTGGATAGAATGCAATCAAACAAAGTTTTCTTTAAACATCTTAAGATCTGTTTCTTTTTCTGGTGGTGGTGGGTACTATTAGGACAAAATCACCTTCTTACCAGCCTATTATATTGTTTTAATGTAATTTTTAGATGGATGTGACTTTCTGCTCTTGGCTTATGGCTGCTGCTCTCCTAATGTAGTTGCAGAAAAAGGCCTCAGACCTTACAGGAGGTGGATTAACTAGGGTTACCATATTTCAACAATCAAAAAGGAGGACGGGAGGAGCCCCGCCCCTGTCCTGCCCTAGCCCCGCCCCTGCCCTTTCCACTCCCTCCCACTTCCTGCCCCCTCAGAACCCCCAACCCTCCCCCCCCCACGCCTTGTCCCCTGACTGCCCCCTCCTGGGACCCCTGCCCCTAACTGCCCCCCAGGACTCCACCCCCTACCTAAGCCTCCCTGCTCCTTGTCCCCTGACTGCCCCCTCCTGAGACCTTCCCCACATCCTAACTGGCCCCCTAGGACTCTACCCCCTACCTGTCCCCTGACTGCCCCAACCCTTATCCACACCCCCACCCCCAGACAGACCCCTGGGACTCCCACGCCCCATCCAACCACTCCCCGCCCCCTGACAGCCCCCCCCCCCC
>NC_048298.1:37985534-38077928 GCF_013100865.1 Trachemys scripta elegans | reverse complement strand
CCTGCGCCAAGGGGGATCTAAATGAGCGTACGACTTTGGCAGAAAGATAATGGCTGACAACTCTACTTTCTTGGTAAAATGGCACCTACCACTATGGTGAAGTTCATCTGTGCAGGGTCTGGTTGTAGACTGTAGAACTACCTGCCACATGAACCAGAGACCATCTCAAATCCAGACGCCTTTCTTTGACCTACCAGAACCTCTCAAAAAACAAGACACTCCACTTCTCCTTCCAGGGAGAAGATGAGAGAACAAGCCACATAACTGATGTGCAGTCACATCGCTTAATGCATGACTGGAAGGCATTCAGATACTGGGATGATAAGAGCAGAATAAGAACCTAGAGAGAACAGAATAGCCTTGTTTCTGAAATCCCGTTGCAGGATCAGGGCCAGGTCTGTAAGGAAAACAACTGTGTTGCATGAAGGCCGGGGTTACAAAACGTAACACCATTTTCCCCCAATTTGGGGGGAGGTGGGGCTAGTTTGACAAAACCTGCTCCCAAAACCAGTGTTGGGACCCCAGCCTTGCAAATAAACACAGGAGAAATCAGAAACAAAGTGAAATTGACTAATCTAATTTTACCACGCCCCAGAGGCACAAAGGGCATTAATGGTGAAGAGCAGATTAGAGGTTTACAGGGACCGTCACCTTGGAACGCAGCCAGAATTTAAAAGCAGGCTCATTCCTCCTGCCATTTGGAGAGTAACTGACGGGGGGTCAGGGCTCCTGAAGCAAAAGCTTCCACAGCAGCCAATACTAAGTGCTTTAAAAATGGTCACTAAAAGGATCATTTCATCCGCCACCAAAATGCAGCCACCTCTGGGGTGAAACAGGGCAGCTGTTTAAGGACACTGTACAACAGCAAAGGGATCCTGAAACTACAGGCGAAAACTCAGGGAGGGAGAATGGCACCAGGGTTAACACCCACACAGATTCTGTCCTTGCGTGCCCCACGCCCCAGCGACGATTGTTCAATAGGAACGAACGTGCTGACAGCTCCTCCATGAGCTTGTTCCACTCACTTCCTTCTTCCCCCTTAGCCCAGCATCATCACCTGCCAGCATCAATTTAGATTTTAAGCCCTGTGAGGCCAGTTCCCCCAGGCCACTAGATGCACGTTAGCAACCTGCCTCAGCCCCACTAGCTTTCTACATTGGACGCCATTTCTGGCCATGGGAGGGTTTCCACTGGGATGACGCTTGACCAGGATGGGGGGAGGGGCGGGGCAAGCTGCAATACCATGTGAAAGAACGGTCTCTGGTGCAGCCCCAGGCCTTATTCCGATTCCAGCTACGTCCCGCCCATCTCATGCCCCCAGCTGCTCCAGATCCCGATCTCCAGCAGTGTAAACTTCATCTTCCCTGGGTAGAACCGAGGAGAATCCACCTCCTCCCCGCCCCATCCCTCCAGTGCTGGTGGCTGAAGGGTTAAATCCAGCTCTTCCCTGCCACTGGGGACCCACTGTCTCTCTCTGGTGAGCACCAAGCAGGTTTCCAAAACAAACTGTTTTATTTCCTTTAATGAGTCCAGTGGGGAAAGAGGCCCAAAGGGGCACGTGATGGGGCTGGAGAGTAAGCGATCCAGGGCCGGCTCCTGACGCGAAGGATCTAATACAACGCGGTCTGGTGCCCACGGACTGCGCTACACCCTGCTAACGATTGCAGGGGCCAGTGCACGACCGTCCTGCTGCTCGCACGGGCTGGGGAAGAGAGCTGAGTACTGAGACCTTCACTGCAGTGACCCGGGTGGACAGGCCAGGTGTCTGTGGGAGCCAGGGATACAGAGCCCTGAACCCTGACATCCTCCTGCTGGATGGCCGTCGGGCGCCATGAGCTGCCAGGGTTTCACCTCCCATGGGGATTGGTTACAATGTCAAGCCTATGATTTGATGGCGTCGACAGGTCCCCACCAGGCCCCGCCCCATTGAGCTAGGCGCTGTACAGACAGAAGCCACGCTCCCTGCCCCAAAGAGACCACAGGCTGCTAGTAGAAACTGGCATAGATAGGCAGCGCGGCCTAGTGGCTAGGGTTCTAACCTTGGGCAAGTCACTGCCTCGCTCCAGGCCTCAGTTTCCCCTCCCCACTCAGGTCTATTTAGACTCTGCACTCTTCAGAGTAAGGACTGTCTCTTACTAGCAGTATGTACAGCGCCCTGCACAGTGGGGCCTTGAGCTCAGTCAGGGTCTAAGAGCTACCGTAATGTAACCAGATGCCGGTAGAGGTGAGGGTTTGGGTCTCAGAGGGAAAAACTCACAGATGGGTTAAGCAGATCTCAAAGGAGCCGACCACTGACCAGAACTGGCTTGTGCCTTGCGATTTCCCCTGAGCCACAACCCAGGAGGGCAGGGAAAATCTGGGTGACACCAGTAATTTACCTCCTGCCTCTAAAAGACATGGGTTGAATTGCGGCTCAGGTGGCAGAGCCAGTGCGAAGCCTAACACAAGCCACTGGTCTCTGCTGGGGAGAGGCCCTGGGCCCAGAATAGCAGGGGGACAGTGGGTTGGGAGGAAGGGGGCACGGCAGAGCTGTATGGGGGGGTCAGGATCACCATGTGCCTGTTGGGAGTCATCAGCTCCCCTTTGCAGAGAGGAAGGAAGGGACGGACGCTTAGGGTTACCATATTTCAACAATCAAAAAAGAGGACGGGAGGAGCCCCGCCCTAGCCCCGCCCCTGCCCCTTCCACTCCCTCCCACTTCCTGCCCCCTCAGAACCCCCCCCCCCCCCCCCCCCCCCCCCCCCCCCCCCCCCCCCCCCCCCCCCCCCCCCCCCCCCCCCCCCCCCCCCCCCCCCCCCCCCNCCCTGACAGCCCCCCCCAGAACTCCTGACCCATCTAAACCCCTCTGCTCCCTGTCCCCTGACTGCCCCCTCCTGGGACCCCTGCTCCTAACTGCCCTCCAGAACCCCACTCCCTACCTAAGCCTCCCTGTGCCTTGTCCCCTAACTGCCCCCTCCTGAGACCCCCCCCACCTGTTCTCTGACTGCCCAAAACCTTACACCCCCAGACAGCCCCCCCGAACTCCTGATCCATCCAACCCTGCTCCCTGTCTCTTGACTACCCCCCCCAGAACCTCCCTGCCGCTTCTCTGACCCCCTTACTGTGCTGCAGAGCAGCGTGCTCGACAGCGGGGGAGGGGAGCAGGGTTGGAGCTCCAGACTGCCGGAGGCCGAGGCGAACGGCCGGCCGGCGAATGCAGGGAGGGGGAGGGAGGGAGAGAGAGGAGGGGAGTGGTGTCAAGTTGCAGGGGAGAAGAGGGGGAAGTGGAGGACGGGCTCAGGCTGCCGGAGCCCCGTGCGAGTGGCAGGATCCGGCCGGCTGCCCTGTAAGCCGCGCACGCTCTGCATGGGGGGGGAAGTCCGGACATTGACAAATTCCCCCCGGACGCTATTTTTAACTGAAAAAAGCCGGACATGTCCAGGGGAATCCGGACGAATGGTAACCCTAGATTAACACAGCGACAGGAGGGGTTCTCCCATAGCTATAGTTTGCCTACACTGCAGCTCTACAGCAGTGCAGCATTTCTCATGAAGACGTATCCTCAGTGAGCAGTTACTCATAGGAGTAATCCCATTTAAGTCAATGGGGCTACTTGTGAGGCAAGGTGCTATTGAAAGTGGGTAAGGGGTTAAGAATCTGGTCTAATAAATTGGAGCTCACTGCTCATGGACTGCTGTTAGGAGAGAAGTCTGCTGGTGTGGGAGTTACTGCGGTTACACAGGATGTTATAGGAATCTGCTGCTCTTGAAAAAATGTTTTGATTGCAGCACTTAATGAGCAGGTATTATAGCTCTGGGGAGCAGTTATCTTGCTTATAAGAGGGAAGTTCATTCTTCAAAGTGATTACTTGCTAGCAGGAGGTGGGGGGGTGGAGAGGGAGAACAAGTATGTGGTGATGGTAGAATTCAAAATTAAATGCAGAGGGGGAGGAAAATAAAGATTTCATAGATTTTCCTCCTCCCGCCAAAAGAGGGAGCACATGGGTGATGGGTCAGCCCAGGTGTTGTTAGTTTGATGTGAGAATGGCTAAGTTTCCTGCTGGTTTAGGTAATATACCTATTAGCTTGAATAAAAGATTAAAGATGGCAGTTTAGGAAATACTTTTTTCTGTTTGGCTTAACAGAGCTGATGCCAATAATCCTTATATTCTTTCCTCATTGGTGTGGGTTGAATCAAATCAAGACTTGCATGCATCAAAACTACATGGAACATCAGGGTATCATGAGTACATGCTTAATAAGTTTCAGAGTAGCAGCCGTGTTAGTCTGTATCCGCAAAAAGAAGAACAGGAGTACTTGTGGCACCTTAGACTCTGTATGTATGTGTATATATATCTCCTCAATATATGTTCCATTCTATATGCATCCGAAGAAGTGGGCTGTAGTCCACGAAAGCTTATGCTCTAATAAATTTGTTAGTCTCTAAGGTGCCACAAGTACTCCTGCTCTTCTTTTTGCTTAATAAGTGCGTTTGCTGTCTGTACCTGTGATTCTACTTGATGTGCTAAGCAGTGAAAGGTTCACAGTATTGTGTTAAGAGGTCATAATTAGGCACACTCTAGTGCTGTTGTTCATATCTTTTGCCTATAGATTCAACAAGACAGCATACAGTGTGATTTCAGTCATTGCGCCACCCCCCTCCCCCATCAAAGGGACTAGAAACACTGTTATGTATGCCAATTCTTTTATTCTCTCCTCTTGCTGTTGGATCTTAAGAGTTGAGCTATGACCCACTCTTTCTCCCTTAAGGATAAAAATAATTCCAGTTTCCTGTTGACCTGTAGGGGTATACTCCAGAATCGTCTATACCGATGGACATATACTTAAAAGGAGTTCTAGGCAGTCTAGAGAGAATGCTGGGGTGCAGTAGAGCCCAAAAGTTGCCAGTTCACATAATGCCTCGTTGAAGTACCACATAGTCATCTTGCATTTTTTTCTTCCCTCCATATGTTTAAGGGTTTGAATTAGTGTGTGCAACTTCTAAAAGATGTGTGAGAAAACTGCCAGTGGACCTACTGTATGTGTCGTAACCAACTTGAATGACCTTGGGGCACTGAGTCAGCTAGGACTTTGTGGCTAATTGACGTATTCGAGATTTCAAGTTCAGGATTTGTTTTTCTTCTACAAGCATTTCCCAAATAGCGTTTCTGGGAGAGCTACTACTCTTGAAGCAGACATGTGGTCTGGCTGAGTGACATCACTTCTAAAGATGGAGCTTCCAGGACTGTGATTGCAGAATACCAGGACTTTAGATAGATCATCATCTGTTTTGGGGCTAACCTTCATTAGGTGTCAACTTCCTACCCTACAAAGTTTTATAGAATTTGAGAGGACGTCAATATCAGTGTGTGACATCTGTTAAACTTAGCTCTTTGGTCCAGCTGTTGGGAACGTTGGCATCTATTGTTCGTGTTAGAAACCTTTTCGGAAAATAGAATTGTAAAATAGTCTGCAGTTACTTCACTGCATGCAGCAGCCTGTGTTAATCCAGCCCCATATTCACATTAAGTCATTCCCATGAAACATAATATTTTGCATGAAGATCCTCTACTTGCGGAGGGGCGGGGAGACCTCTTGTTTTCAAACCTGTTTTTATATAGGTATCTCTTTAAACACGAGCTATGTAACTGTCAAATTCTTTAATATATAGTATGTAGTATTTTTCACTGTTACTAGTCAAAAGCACAGTGCTCATTTTTATTAAGTTGATTCTAAAGAATCTAGTGTTGAGTACTTTGAGATCTGTCTGCCTGTTTTTTCTGCAGATTCCTGGTGACAATGGAAGGAAAGCAGTTTGAATTCTCCCAGACATTACTGTTCTGTTAGGAAATTCTTCCGCCTTCAAACTTTTGATCGGTTGTGAAATGTGTTACTTGGAGGATGTTACTAAATCTGTTAGTCTTTAAGATGCCACCAGACTCCTTGTTGTTTTTGTAGATACAGACTAACACGGCTACCCCCTGATACTTGGAGGATGTTGGTTTATCTAAACCGGTGGTTGAGAGATGTTCCCATCTGAATGCAAGGAGTCAGCAGTATTCCATGCCAGCCTCTTAATGCAGTAGTATGAAATTGGCTGAAGACTTGAGGGAAAAGAGGAATAAAGGGGAAATAACTTCTTCTCTTTAGAAGTATGTGTGTTGTTTGCATTTCTGTCTATAAAGTTGTAACATTCCATTTGTCAGTATCTCTCAATGAGTATCTCTCTTGTTGATTGGTTTTGGTTATCCAAGGCCTGTGGAGTATGTTCTCAGGAGAAACAATATCACTTTAGACAGACAAGCCTGTGAATACATCCTCGAGGATCAGTGGCTCAGTTACTTCCAATAACGCTGTGGCAGTCAGACATGAGAATTCTTTTGAAGCACTTGAGGCTTTTCCTCTGAGTCATACAATACTGTTAAATAAAATAAAATTAAACAAGAAATGCACAAGCAAATGGCAGCAAGTGTTTGCAAGAGCGAGGTTGTCTACCGTCAGGTCTACACTAGAAGCACTGCATCGGTGGAGCTGCAGCACTGTAGCGTGTCTGGTGAAGATGTGCTATGCTGATGGGATGGGGTCTCCTGCCGACATAGTGCCAGTGTGGACAATGAGTGATGCAAGCAAGGGGGTGTCTTTTTCAGACCCCTGAGCGACGTAAGTTACATCAATTTAAGAGGTAGTGTAGACCTGCCCGTAGACGCTTACAGCCTTAGCAGCTTCCCAACTACTGTACATTTAGGGTCAGGTCATTGACTCTGCTTTTAGTCATAGAGGGGTGATACTGGATATCAGTCCAGGCTGATACAGGACTGAAGTGACTAGTAATGGCACAGAGGAGAGTGCTGGATCTAAGTAATCTGTCTCTCCCATCTTCCGTGTCTCTCCCACTCCCAAAACAATCTCACATCACTGCCTCTTCCCCACATCATAGCAAAGCTCCCAGATAGCTGCTCTACAAAAAATAATGGGCTCTTTATATATAAAGAGCCCCAGATTCATTATTTTAAAATTCTTATGGCTTTTTAAGTCATTCTGATAACTTTTGCAGCTTAACTCATGATTTGGCAATACTGTTGCCTGGACTGTCTTCTGTTTTGTTTATTCAGTGCCTAGCACAATGAGTCCCTAGCCCTGATTTGGGGTCTTCAAGTGTTACCAGAGTACAAATAAATAGTTTTAGATGTCTAGTCTAGACAAGGCATGCTGCCATCAACATGTGTTAAGATAGTCAAGTTACCTTCCTTCCCCTCCTCAAACCCAGGCTTTTATCCCTGCTGACACTGGTCCTTTAAGCCCTCATTGATACAAGATGTGAGTAGTGTTTAAAATTGGGCTTTTTAAACATTCCTTTTTCCTATAATAGGTGCAAAAGTCAGTTAAAAAAAGTGTTGGCTATTTCTTAGGCTTGTCTAGATAAGCGAACTCTTTGCTGGTGTAATTAAACTGATTTACTGATCCTGGTATAAACAAAAGCTAGTTGGGAATTTTCTGATGAAACTAGTGTGGTGGTTTTTTGTTGTTGTTGTTTAAATTCTCTCCCCCACTCCCTTGAAAATTCTGATTTGTGGAAACCAAATCTTTTTTCAGGAACATCCTAGTTTGAACGAACCTTTAGTCAGTCTGGTCTAGTATGGAATTTCCACTCCCGTTTGTCCCTATAAAGACCCTGAGTCCCCACCCCAGAATCACCAATAATCTGATGGTTAGAGCATACACCTGGAATGAGAGAGACCTGGATTCAAGTCCCTGCTCTGAATCAAGCAGAGTAGAGACTTGAACTTGGGTTTCCCACATCCCAGCTGAGTGCCCTGACACCTGGTTTGTTGGCTAGTCTGTGGGCAGGCAGTGGGGGGTGTCTCTTTCTCTGACTCTTAACAAAACACTTTGAATGATCTTGGTTTCTTACACTGCAAAATTGGAACACTTGGGTAATCTCAAATTTTGGTGGGCCCGGAAATCTTATTTCCCACCCAGCTCTGGTGTCAATCCCTAGTATAGATGGATTGTACTAATTCCAATAGAGTATGGGCTGATGCCATTTGTCCTGGTAAGTCCCGCTGTCTTACACCAGTGCAGTGTATCAATGCTAGAGGTTTGTACCAGTGTAGTTATATTAACGTAAGTTTGTACTTGGTGCAAAATAAACCAGTTTAAACGGAGTCCTGGTCTAGATGTATGCTGAAGGAAAAGCTACTTTCCAAAAGAGGAATACTAGAGTAGAAAGAACAATAGTCTACCCTGCCATAGTAATTCCTAAGTAACCTAAAATGAAAGCAGCTACTCTGAAACCAGAATCCTATAATATTTAGTTTCTCTGCTCTACTCCATTAATATTGGGGTTTATAGTTAACCGTGAAAAGACTTTTATCATCATCTTTAAAAAGAATCATACATACACTGTTACCTTGCCTAGAATCTCCTCAGGAAGGCATTAAATCTTTCCTGGCTCACCCAAGTCAGGAGTCTTTACGTAAAAGCCTGAAAGCATCTAGCTCCTATGAAAAGATATTAATGTAGTCTGTCCTCTCCAAGCGTGTTTGCCATATCCTAATCTGAGTAGAAAGATCCAGCAAAAGCTATGAGAAGCTGCAAAAACTATGCCCTTGGCTCCAGAGGCCTACGATGTCAAATTATCGGCTTTAAGCTGTGTGAAATGTTAAATAACTCGTGATTTTTAGGTTTTTAGTTAAAAATAAAATCTTAAATGGGCATCTCCATCTATGAATCGTCAGCAGGGGACGGAGTCTGCAGCAAGAAGAGAGATCTGGGAGAGGGTGCTTTGGAAATAATCCCATTAACGGTGGGCCATGAAAATCCAAACATTCATTTAGCCTCATTCCAGAGCAGTGAACATCCTTGTCCTGACATGCTTTTACACTTCCCTGTCTCCAAGTAACAGTGACACATTCACTTCAGTCATTAAGAAAAAAAAAATATTTTAGAGCATTTGATTATGAATCATACAAAAATGTTTTGTCTGGGACCTAGCAAGAACAATGAAGCACATTATTATCTGCAGTTAATAGAAGTGTATAGCAGTAAAATATTGGGACCTACACTAGTCTGCAAGCCACTGTATAGCTTTGCAAGCTTGGCAGGAGTGATTTCTCCCAGCTTGTCAAACATTGTACGTTTTGAACTAATCTTCTCCTGTTTATACAGAATATTACCTGTCTGTCACATCAAGCAGTTTGTTCATTCATGGAATAATCGAAGCACATCTGTTTTTGTCTCCTCATGTCTATATTAATCAGCAGAAGAAAATTACAGGTGTGGATCTCTCTGTAAAGAGTAGGAGACTTTTTGTACATAAAATAGAAAAGTTGATGCATAGCAAGTCGTGCTAAGGGGGAAAGATGCATAGCAAGTCGTGCTAAGGGGGAAAGAGAAACCACAGTCCTGCTGCGGTTCCTGAGATACAGATATAATACTCTCCTAATGAAGCAATCATAACATGGTGATAGAAAGCTGTCCTGATAGGTCCTTGGCAAAAATGAATTTGGAGAATTCAGTAATTGCTTTAAGAAAAAATATCTATTGTGTAATGCTCTTACCAATTCAATTTCTTATAACTGATTTTCTTGCAGATGGGAGAATTAACAACCTTCTAAGTGTGCTTACAGTTTCCTTGCTTCTTGGAAATTATTCCAAATATGGTGTTATAACGGCAGGAGTAAAATGTTACCTTGATGGCGTTCAAATTATTAGAGTAAATTACAAGGTTAAACTCTGTATGTATGTTCGGACTGTTTTCAACAACTAGATTCCTGAAGTACTCGGTACAGGTTTTTGTGAGGAAAAGAATATTTAAAAAAATAAGCTAGTTTTGGAAATAGTGGCCTCTCCACAGTAGCATTGTATTGAACAATGGTTGGAGAAGTGCATTTATAAAACAGCTTCTGTGAAAGCTGAAAACAAGTGGTGGAAGAGAATTGCAAACCTGTGTAACTATCTCCCTGTGGATACACGCTCTGAGGCTGTTTCGTCAACTAGTATTAAGTCTCTGGACTTTATCATGGGTCTTGTAATTCACACACTCTCTCTCTCTCTCTCAGCCCCAGCCCCTGGTGTCATGTTACAAAGAAACCTGGCTTTCAACTTAAAAAAAAAAAAAATCCTAGTCATTAGCAGCTCAAATACTGGAATGCAATTAAAATGAACTCCAAATATATCTACCACTTGAAATCTCATGATTTTAAAACAACCCTGCAGTGTTACTGTTTGGGTTTTTTTGTTAACCTTACTCATGATGATTTAACATTTGGTTGGTAAGATTTCAAACCACTGTGCCACTCAATGAGGTACATTAGTGTAGATTTAAAAACAGTTTGAATATTAAACTGTTTTTAAGCTTCCTTTGTGCTCCTCCCCCTCACCCCCCTTTAGGTGTCCAAGTTGCTGCTCCATTCCATAAAGAAAGACCTGACCGAACTCCCATTGATGTTAATAAGAGTGTCTAGTTTTTTCCCCTTTTATTTTTAATTGGAGATGGATTGGACATTTCAAATGTGGGTGCCGTGTTCAGCCTTTCTTTCCCCCCTTCTCCCATACCCTTCCTATCCTCCTCATTTCAGAATGACTGTACAGCCGTGTCTGAGACTCCAGCACTAACATATCTCAGTAAGTACCCCCACTAGGTCAGACCAGTCTCGCTGATAGTCATGCGACTCTCCTTATTTTATTTTTTTGGTAGCTGTTTTTAAACAGTTAAAAGACTATAGCTTCTTGTAGTGGTGTTTTAGTATCAAAAGGCCCGGCTCAGTAGCAGCAGCCGCCACCATGGAGACGCTGGAACCGAGTGTCAGGCAGGAATCCGGACTGTTCTTAAGCATTGTACAGCTTGGGGAGGAAAAGTCCGTATGAGTACACGAGTTAGCAGGGCTGGAGGTTTTCAGGCTAAAAGTCTCTTTGCTTAGCAATGTCAGCTGCTTCATCACCACCTCCCACATGGAATGGCATCAGAACAGCAGACTTATGGGGGAAACTAGTCTATTGAAGTGTCTATAAATCTTTAATTATGCTAATTTAAAAAAAATAAACTGAGCTCAATTCTGCCCTCACTGACCCCCATGCAGTCCATGAGAGCTGTGTGGGTGTCAGTGATGAGAGAATTTGGCCCACTTTTGAAAAGACAACATGCAATAACATGTCTATATTAAGTGAACTTGGATTGATAATGAATAAAGCTGAACTGGCTTTTCCCCCTTAAATTCTAAGGCCTGAAGAGACCATTGTGATAATCTAGTCTGACCTCCTGTATAATACAGGCCATAGAACTTATCCAAAATAATCCCCGGAGCATGTCTTTTAGAAAAACATCTAACCTTGATTTAAAAGATTGTCAACGATGGAGAATCCACCACACAACCCGTAGCAAATTGTTCCAATGATTAATTGCTCTCACTGTTATAAATGTATGCCTTATTTCCAATGTTAAGTCTTATGCCCCACTCTTCACTGGTCCAGCACCATTATAGTAGAGTTTTGCACACGCGTAGCTAAGACAGTCTGGTTACACTGGTACATCAGGCCTCAAAATGTGTGGGAGGTCGTTTAAAACTTGCCATTAGATGTTTGGGAGGGGGAAAATACATAACCATTTAGGTAAATGTGATCTCAGACTCTAGGGTGTGAATGCATTAATCACTATACATACCTGTGGTGTGTTGAGGAATTCTTGGCACACCCAAGGTGTGTGTGTGTTCCATCATCAATACACACCCAGGGTTCTGTTGCTGCTTGTCTACACCACAAACTTCATTCAAATTTTTTTTTAAATACTTCATATTGCAAATTAAATGATTTCTCACTCAAATTCATTTAGCCTATTAGTACATAATTCACTTAATTAAAGAATGTAATGACCATAATCTCATTTAACTAAATCAGTTAAACACTTACATATTATATATGGTGTACGTGGGATATGTGTGAGTTAGATATTAAAAGCCTTGTTTTTGTATATTGTGTGTACACACTTACTATTCCCATAGCAAAACCCATCAAATTCCCTCATACAGCTGTTTCATAAGTAATTGAAAGAGAATCACTTAAACACTCAAATGGGAAAAAGTCAGTACCTTGGAATTGCAAGTTGCAAACAGACTATCTGTGAAATTCAGTGAAATACAAATCTGAAAGAGAATTCTCAATTCCTTGGTTTTATATTGGTTTTATATAGTGAGAGACATTGAAACTCTTTAGTGAATTAATTTTGGGTGGTGGTGGGGGAAGTGCAAGAGGAAGGATAGATTTTTATAAAAGGGTTTCCCAAAGAGAGTTACCAAAATTTAATTGTGTTCTTCTGTTTTGCATATTTTTCTAGGGTTGGTTACTGTTTCCAAACACCCACTCCCCTTCCTCAAAATAAAAGATGTCCAACCCCTATAATTTTAAAACCTTTATTCTCTATATGAAAGTACGTGATTATTACTGCTACTGCCAACTGTGTCAAATCACTGACACTGAATTGGAGGCTGTGGGAGGCATAGATGGAAATGAACCTGAAATATTTCTCCAAAAAAGTCAACCTAACCTTTTAATAGCTATTCACTTCACTAACACAAATCTTATACAGGGAGAATGATTTGTGGACACTGATAACCAATCAGCTTAGTAGTGGTAAAATAAAGCTTCCTTGTTGTGCCCCTTTTTGAGCGTTTAGAAAAGCTTTTCAAATTTGTGTAGTTTCCATGTGCAATTACCTAGAGGATTGGCTGCTTATTTTTTTTGAATCATTCAGCAGAGTAATACCTTCATGGCTTCTAAAATTGTACCTTCATGATAGCACCCACTAGTAATTATTATTCTGAGTCATCAACTAGTGCTCATTACTGCTTCATAGTAGCATTTATAATTAAAGTAATGTGCCCTATTCCAGTAGAGATCAAGTTAAAAAGCAGAAGACGTGTCTTTACTCATATTACTTGGACTGCTTTACTATTCCTCTAATAAGGCATATCTATCTAATCCTTTCTAAGTACCTCCCAAGTATTAAAAATAGAAATAATTGCATTTTCTTTCTTCATTACCAGCCTGTGGGAGGTACATCTTGATTAGTCTGCAATCTGGTGTGTGCAGAAATTATTGGAGTAAAGCTAAGTCACTCAAATAAAGGAGTCCTGTTTAATTCTGGTTAGGTCCTGCTCCTGTGAAAATTGTCTCCTACATTCATAGATGTTTTTTTATTATTATTATTTATTATTTTAAGGCTTGAAGGGCCCACTACAATCAACTTGTCTGACCTCCTGCAGACATAGACAGACCATAGAATTTCACCAGGCAATTCTTTATCGAGTCCATAACTTCTGGGTAGAGCTTTCCTTTTAGAAAGGGAACCAATATTGATTTTAATGACTTCAAGTGATGGAGAATCTACTCCATCCCATTTTAATGGTACCCTCATTGTTTAAAAATGTGCACTTTTTATAGTCTGAATTTGTCTAGCTTCAGCTTTCAGATACTGGATCTTGTAAAGCTGTTGTCTACTAGATTAAAGAGGATTCTATCAGAAATCTTCCCATGTAGCTACTGACAGATGGGGGATCAAGTAGCATCATAAACCTTCTATTGGGATAACTAAATAGACTGAGCTTCTTCTGTTTCTCACTGTAAGGCAGGTTTTCCACAACTCAAATCACTCTTTTGTATCTCTCTTCTGAACCCTTTCTAGATTGTCCCCATCCTATTTGAAATTGACATCAGAACTGGCTGCACCATTCTCATAATGGTCTTGCTAATGTTCTATACAGACCATAACACTCCCGGCTTGTGTGGTACTCCGGTTGTTTATAAATCCAAGGATTGCATTTGCTCTTTAAGCCACTGTATTGCTCTGGAAGCTGATGTTCAGTTGTCTGTCTGCCATGATCCTGAAGTCCTTTTTAGTCGCTGCTTTCCATATCAGTCATCCAGTTTACAAGTGTGACCTACATTCTTGGTTCCTAGATTTATATTCCTGCATTTAGTTGTGTAAATATGGTTGCTCCTTTTTGACTTGAATCGTTAGTCAAAGTTCAGGGCCCTGAAGGAGTTCCAGATGGAAGTAGAAATTGGTGGAGTCTGGTATTTTCTTTAATGCAAAGTCTGGCTTGCCCAAATGTAGGGGGAAGCAAGAACAAAAAGAAGCATTTTCTTAACTTACAACCCCAACCCTAGTTAGCCAAGAGATCCAAAAACATGCTTTCTAGCTTTTTCCAGGATCCCTCTATGCTTACAGGTTGCAGCTTGGCTGTCTTCTTGCTCCTCCATCTTTGCCAGTTGAGGGGGGAGGGAAAGAGGAGACAGACACGTAGCTTCTGATTAACTCAGAGTGGTAGTTTATATTAATTGAAGGCTGAATTCGCACCCAATCTCAGAGGTTTGTGATTCATGCAGTCACCAGTACCTCTCAGCATAACAAGTAAGTGAGCCCAATTTACCATGAGACCCAGATCACTGTCAGACTGACCTGTCTTTATCAGTATTTGCCACACTGCTAATTTTAGTCATAGGCAAACTTTACCAGCACTGACTTTTTATATATCGTTCCAGATCGATGATAAAGATGTTGGGTGAAATCCTGGCTCTACTGATGTTGATGAGGGCTCTGCCACTGATTTTAGGGGAGCCTTGATTTCATTTGTTGAGTAGCATTGGCCAAGAACAGATACAGATGGGGCTCTACTAAGACACCTCCACTTGATGATGATTCACCATTTATAGTTTGATAGTTTCACCATTTGAATTTGATAAATTACAGTTTTTAGAATCCTGTAACGTGCTGCATTAATTTTTATATACTGCTATTTTTAACTAGTATGTCATGTGACATTAAGTAAAATTTCTTGTTGGAGCCAAAGTACGTTATGTCAACATAGTTACCTTTGTCAACCAAACTTTTAATCCCAGCCACAAATGAAATCCAGGTGTTTGAAAACACCTATTTTCCATGAAACCATGTTGACTGGTAGTATGTGCCATACTTTTTCTAGGCCAATTCTTTCAATACTTCTGAGAGCAAATGATCTGTTCCTGAAGATTTTAAGATGTTGAAATGTAGCAGTTCCTGTTTAACATCTTCCCTCAGTACGGTGGGAATAGAAAATGCTTGTTTCTATTCATGAGCCTCAGCCTTTTCGTTGATGGATTTGTAGTTAGGTGGAGCCTGGCTGTCCCTGGAGGTCACGGACGAAGCTCGGAGAGCTAGAGCTAGCCCCATGAAAGACTTAGAATGTCAGGACAGACTTCAAACAAAACTGACCTATGGGGAAGCCAGAACAGAAACCAGAGTACCAGTCTGTGTTCACAGTAACATTATTATACCAATTGGAGCTTTTCAGGATGTGTGGTTTCACTTAGAAATATTGCAATAACACAATCTAGATGTAATATAATGTGACCAGGTCTGTGTCAAAAAGGGTGTGTTACGGCTATTGCTATTTGCACATCCAGTTGTTGTATAGTCTAAAAGGAATCATATGGCTGTGGATTGACACAGTTTTAATCTGAGGCTAGATGTCCTCAATATTGAAGGATATTTATAAAGTTCTTTGAAGTGCTTCCATCTTGCTATCAGCTTTGCTTCAATCTTGCTAGATGCTTTTTATCTATGTGTTATCTTCAGCCAGCCAGTAGAGCTGAATGGTGGTGATTATATTAGTAAGTAATATTTTGTTCTCAGAAATCAATGTAGCTATTCAATTTCTTGCTTCTCTTCCATTGCTGTTCATGATTCATACTGTTAAACTGGGAGGCAGAAAAGGGGAGTTTGAAACAAAGAAAACTGAACTGGCCCTGCTGCCTTTTGAAAAATCTTGTACCAATTCTAACTATCAAATAATTACATCTTCTTGTGTCCTTCAATCATAGTTTTTCCAGTGTTGGGCACATGATGTGGCCTGGTCTGTAGCCCTGGTGAGATTTTTTTTTTTGTTTTTGTTTTTTCCATGGTGTGCGATTCCTCCTGGAGCCGGCAGACCAAGAGATATTCTGTGGTTTGTGTTTCACCACAGCCACGAGTATCTGGGATATTGGAATAGCCCCATGTCCATATATTGACATTTGACCAGCCAACTTTTGTTTAGAGGCAACTAATACACCTACGTGTTGACTAAATCCTTGTCTGTACCTGCAGGAAGCCATTCAGCAACATTAATGTACATTTTGACATTGTTGTCAAGTATTTTGAGCCATGTGCACCAGATTTCCAGTCGTGTAGCTGTTGGTGTGGTTTTTTTTTTTTTGTAATTAGTTCTGTTGCCGCTAGGTAGCTTTTCTGCTAATGCAGGCAGCTAACTGCTGCGGTGTGGACATGTAGCAGATGACTAGTATCTTCAACCTGTCATAATCGTTCCGTTTTGCTTGTGCCTGCTTTCCTGATATCCGGTGGAGCGATTCCGGCAAGCACATAAAGACTGTTCACGTTTGTTGGTCTTAGACATTTTGTGAGGTAGCAGCAGCTGTTATTCAGTGCAGGATCCAGCTTCTTTGCCTGAGCTGATCTTTCCCTCACCTGAAATAAATAATTACAAGACACTCCCACAGTATTTTAGCACCACAAAGCACCTCTCTTCCCCCTCCAGCCACATCCAGACCCTCCTAGTTTAAGTGTTTGGCAGTCAGCTCTCTCTACCAAGGTGTTAAAGAAGACTGAGGGTACGTCTATACTTGCCTCCGGGTTTGGCGGTAAGCAATCGATCTTCTGGGATCGATTTATCGCATCTTGTCTAGACGCGATAAATCAATCCCGGAAGTGCTCGCTGTCAACACCGGTACTCCTGCTCCACGAGAGGAGTACACGGAGTCAACGGGGGAGCCTGCCTGCTGCGTGTGGACCCGCGATAAGTACATTGTAGTTCAAACTAAGATACTTCGACTTCAGCTACGTAGCTGAAGTTGCGTATCGTAGTTCGAACTGGGGGGTTAGTGTGGACCAGCCCTGAAAGAAGGGGGAGCGCGTTCACCACTTCAACCAAGGAGCGGGAGCAGTGCTGCCTCAGAGCTGGGAAGAAGAAAGCTGCTTTCCCTTACTCTAATCTCAGCTTTCAGCTAACAAAGTTCCTTTGTGGGTTGGTTTGTATTCTCCAGCAGGGTTTTATTGCAGCATTTTATTTCACTTTAGCCTAATCCCTCACCAGTTCCTTAAAGAAGCAATAGTTTTTCCTGTCACTTTTTAAACAGGCAGTGCCACATCTTCCTTTGTTTTAAATCTAGTGCAGGTGATTGCAATATCATCTCCCTCTTTTTCAACCTTCCTAAACTACTGCTATAATTCAGACCTAAACCACTCAATCCAATTGTACCACAGGTTTCTTAAGGTAAAAGTTGTTGTGGCTAATGTATGAAAGAGCCTGTCGTCTCAGTTTAGATCCCATTCTTTTAATGAGAGAAAATAAAATTGTCTTAGAGCAGAGCAATAAGGGAGAACAAGTAGTCTCTATTACTTATGCAAGTACAAGCAGCAAGTAGGAGGCACAACCATATACAAACAAGGAGCTTCAAAGTTAATTAGCACTTGCCATCTCGATGCAAATGCTGTATGTTGCCAAGCAAAATCGGTATTAAGGGAACCTGATTTTTTTCAAAGCCTATTGCAGAAAAGAAAAGAAACATGTTTCACCAAAAGTGAGCTTTAGGAAACGAGAAGTATTTATATGTTGTCCTTCATGCTCAAGGAAACACTAATATCCTTAGTGAGATGAATTCCTGCCAGCTTTTCAGAGCACACTGATATGATTAATGGCTAACTTCTGTTTATATTTGTAACTTACATAATAGCCACTAACAATCCTGTGCTTCATGATCCCAGCAACATAGGAAAGCAGTTGCTGTGCAGTATACAGATGAGAAGCCCGGTCAGAGTGAAGAACGCCTGAGTTCCATCGCCCTGCTGACTCAGTGTGTGGCCTTAGTCATAGCACATGATCTCTCTGGTTTGAGTTTTCTCATTTATAAGATGAGACAGATTCTTGATTTCTCTGCCTCTCAAGGTTATTATGATAATTAATTGTGCTTGCTGACTGGTGGTGGTGTACAACATCTAAAGAAGCTTTGCTTCTGGTTGGTGCTTAGCAGCCGTTGTTTTGTATTGCAAAAGCCTTAAAACCTGGAATTATAAAAGAAAAATTGAGACCAGATAGAGCTCTAATCCTATTAGAAGTTTCAGTGACAAGTCCTGCTCTTATCACCGCTGATGTGCAACGTGCTTAGGTGAAGTAAGAATTAAACAGCAGTTCCCTCCACAGCACACAAGTTCAGTAAAGAATCCTCTTCCTATCTCCATTTGAAGGAAGGAATTGGGTGAGGTGATGCTACATGGCAGCTGTTCCTTTTTCCCATCACCTGCTCATATATCCTGCTGGAAAGCACTTATTTTAATCCTTTCGCTGTCTCCTACATGTGATCTTTCTGAACTTCCAGCAGTTTCTCAGCTTGACTCCCCTCACCCTCCTGCGTCCAGAATTTCACGTGTTCTAGAAGGATTAGTGGTTTCAGCACAGTCTTAATTCAGTGACAGTAGGGCCCAGCAAGATAGCTGCTGGCTTCTCCCTGGAGACTCTCCTCTTTTCCCACCTCTCCGTAAATGTTGCTGAAGTATGGAAGGGCTTAGAGAAAGGCCCTGCTTTTGGATCCTCAAAAGTAGGGAGACTATTGAGGGATTAGGTGTTTGATTTCCGGGAAGGAAGAGAAATGTATGTCACTAAACGAATGCAGCGTTCTACCTGTGTAGATTCTTAGAGTCTCTATCATCAGAATAGCTGAGCACTGTGTGTATATTCTTGCAATGCTGGTGTAGAGTAGAGAAATATTATCAGCCCCTGTTTTAGAGATGTAGAAATGAAGTGTGAAGAGTTTTTTGCACTAGGTCACACAAGAAATCTGTTGTAGAGCTGATAATAGAACCGAGATCTCCTTACCCACAACACCAACCTTCATCTTGCAGTGGGGTTTGTGGAGGGAAAGTAAGGGGCTAATGAGAGCATGGATCATGAGTTGGAAACCTAGGGAAAAACAAGAAAAATCAGGAGGAGATCCCATTGTGCTAGGCACTGTACAAATATATGAGAAGACAGTCCCTGCTACAATCTGTGTACTCTGGGATTTGCCCCAAGACCTTCCATTTTCCTGCTACGTCTGGATTTCACAACCTTCAGTAAATCCACTTCTTTCTCTTGGTATCTCTCTACTTTACTGCCCTTGTTTGTATTCATCTGATGTCATGCTGGTGCCTGCCTTCAGCTCCCTGCCACGGCTTTTCCAGGAGAGACCTCACAGGGGACCAAACAGTCAACCCCTGACAGAAAGCTGTCTTTTTTTGGTTATGCTTCCCTGATCCTTCCACATCTGAATTTTCATTGTGTGCGCTGCTGACTCTGGACATCCTGTCTTTGCATGCACTTGCTAAGCAATGAGAATTCTGTAAGTGAGGAAACAGTCTCTGGCTTCCCAAGGGTGTGGTTTGACCAAAGGTCAGCCCTGTTTCTTTAACATCTTTGTGAACTGTTATTTTAATTGCTTTTTAAGAGTTTTTGGACTATGTAAGACCATGTAATTTGCTGCATTTTTGGCTGATAATATGCTACTTTCTTATGAAGCATGGTAGCAACTGATAAATTTATTTAAAATAAACTTAAACTCCAACTTCATAAAAGTCTTGTTTAGTATTCTAACTTTTTGGATGTTTCATGTAGGTGTGGCCTTTAACTTCATGTGAAGGAACAAAAATGGAAAACACCTGTCCCCTTTCTTGCTTTGGAAAGTGGGTGGGTGAGTGGACTAGTCTAAACTAGAAATGCTACATTGGCGCAGCTGCATTTGGTGCATCTGGTGAAGACTCTATAATAATTCCGCCTCTGCAAGAGGCGGTAGTAGCCGTCTCACTGACATAGCACTGTCCACGCTGGCACTTAGGTTGGTGCAATTTATGTCACTGGGGGGTGGAGCTTATTCACACTCTTGAGCAATGTAAGTTATATCGAAGTAAGTGGTAGTTTAGACCTGATTTCAGATTGAAGTCTTGTTGTCTGGAAAACTGTTGGCCAAAATGGTGCTCTCGGTGACCCTCTTCTCCGCCCCCCCCGCCTCCTCCCCAGCCCAGGCAGCACTGAGGGGGAAGCTACCTGATTTGAATGCAGAGGGGACAAAATCTGGACCTAGAGGGATGTGGGTGTCCTGGATCACAAGATCGGTGCTACGCTCCCAGCTTTGGAACAGTCTTTAGGAGGAACCCCTTCAGACCCTCAATGGGTCTCACTGCTTCTGCACAGGGTAGGTCACCCAGCCCCACCACCTCCTTAGATTGTACCTGTGGGACTCCAGCCCTCCTGCTTCACACTATGATCTCCGTTCAGGAAGTCCAGCTGAAATACTCATGGTAGAGACTTGTGCACTCTTTAGAGATTAATGCATTTCACCAAACATTTGCAGTTACACTTGAAAAATATCAAAGGAGTAGAGTTTTAGTCAACTGGAACACAGCATAGGAAGTATTGAGGTTAGCATAGAGAAAGGCAGGTGAAAATATAGTCGGCTCTGGTTAGCCCAGAGCCCAGCCAAGCTGTAGTGAACCTTGTTGTTCAAGCTCTGTCTCTCTGTCTGACCAATTTGGTCCACTAGTTAGAGCCCCGATTCCTTTCAGCAGCCAGCTCTTATCTTCCCACCTTCCAGCCCTTTGCTTTTGAGCTGTGGGATTGTGCTCAGCTTCCCTACTCAGAGGTGGGGAAATCCATCTCCTGCTGGGTCATTTTGTTGTTGGGTGTCAATGTCCTGGTGATTGGATTTGTCATTCTTCTTGGATTCTCTGATATGGGGTCTGCTTCAGCCAGTCCTCCCCCCCCGCCCTCCCAATGACCTATTTAAGCTCGGGGCAAGTCTAAACTTAAAATGCTGCATCGGTGAAGCTGCGCCACTGTACTGCTTTAATGAAGACACTCGATGCCAACAGGAGAGAGCTCTCCTGTTGGCATAGTAATCCACCTCCCTAAGAGGTGGTAGCTATGTTAGTGTGAGAAGCTCTCCCACTGACATAGCACTGTCTATACTGGGGATTTGATCAGTATAACTACATAGCTATGGAGTGTGGATCACTGAGGGCTAGCTTACACTGGCAACGTTAAAGCGCTTTAACGTGGCTTATGTAGTCACGGAAGAGCGCTGGGAGATAGCTCTCCCAGTGCTCTAAAAAACCCACCTCCATGAGGGGCGTAGCTCCCAGCACTGGGAGCACTGTCTACAATGGCGCTTTACAGCACTGAAACTTGCTGCGCTCAGGGGTGTGTTTTCACACCGAGAAAGTTGCAGAGCTGTAAAGTGCCAGTGTAGGCAGCCCTGAGTCACTCTCATTTGTGTAACATTAAGATAAAAAGGTACAGGTTTTATCTGTGTAGCCACAAATCCCTGGTGAATCTTCAGCCACTCTTTAGTCTTCTACTATATTTCTATTCTCTCTTCTAGACTTGGTGGTACTTTCGACTGATCCTTTTCCTTGAGGAGGAGGAGAGTTTTTTCAATCTGAGTCCCGTCTACGCTACGGAAATTGGGGGCTCTTAATTCTCCACCAGTGTAATTTAGTTGGTGGTACTAATAATAGAGGCTGTGATGTTAACAGGAATAAATGTCCATATGGCATCCTGTTATTATGTCCAGACAAATTTATTAGTGACTATCATTAACAGATTTCACTATATCCTATTTCAAATTTAGTAAGCAATATACTGTCCATGAGACTCTCAGGAGGCAGAGATATGTCCCTATCTTTGTTCAGCAAAATTGCTAAAACCTCTACTCCGAGCATATGAGGAAAACCTGAAGTCTGGTATGCAACAGTATATTGATCCTTATCTACTACATATTCATGCATTACAAATAATAAGGCAGCTGTAAGTCTATACTCAAGGGCCCAATAACATTAGTGAGGTCTATAAAATCAATTATATTAGAAATTATTCCCAGACAAACTTCATTAAACTGGATTTAAGATTGTAAACACATGAGTTTATTCTGTGGTGTGTGTGTGTGTGTGTGTGTGTGTGTAGGGGGAAGAGATGGTCTTGCAGTTACAAATAAAAATTAGAACAGGAGTACTTGTGGCACCTTAGAGACTAAAATTTATTAGAGCATAAGCTTTCGTGGACTACAGCCCACTTCTTCGGATGCTCTCGGGACTGAGAGGGACCAGACATCAATCCAGGTTCTCCACATCTTTCTAAACAAGTCTCTCCTATTTCAAACTTGTAAGTAAATAGCCAGGCAAGGCGTGTTAGTTTTCCTTTGTTTTCTCAACTTGTAAATAAAAACTAACGTGTTTATCTTTGTTTGCTGTACTTTGAACCTGAGACTAGAGGGGAGTCCTGTGAGCTCTTTAAGTTTGATTACCCTGTAAGGTTAATTTCCATACTGATTTTAGAGATGATTTTTATCTTTTTCTTTAATTAAAAGCCTTCTTTTTAAGAACCGGATTGATTTTTCCTTGTTTTAAGATCCAAGGGGTTTGGATCTGTATTCACCAGGGAATTGGTGGGCTGTAGTCCACGAAAGCTTATGCTCTAATAAATTTGTTAGTACTCCTGTTCTTCTTTTTGCGGATACAGACTAACACGGCTGCTACTCTGAAACCTGAAATAAAAATTAAAATCCAGAAAATTGAAAGATCTAATTGAACTTTAAAACACCCAACAAAGTATAGCAATGTAGAGTCCAGACCCTCCCAACTACATTATCTCTCGAATTTCACACCTGCCCATTTTTGTGGTTTTCAGAGTCATGCTTCCCTGTTTAAAAGAAAAATGTGTTTTCTCCTCTGTGGCCCTATGAAAGACCCACGTGAATAGGGGAAATTACATTGCAGAGAAATGGGCTATTCACAAAGTGTTGTCAAATGCTCCACATCAAGAAGATGAAAGATTTTTCTTCCTACTCTTTCAATTATCTTGGTTATTACTGAGTCAGATTATTTTCAGACAGAAGTAACTGCTTTTAAAGTGGATGGTGTCCCTTTCAGGGGACACAGTCACCATTATTTGATTTTACTGAATTGCAGTTGTGACAATCAACTTCACTTTTTAGAAAAATGAAGGTCATGAAGAATAGTTGGCCATTTTTGGTCTTGTTTTGGGCCTGCCTTTTTTCCCCCAGCATAAACCTTAATCCTGCTGGAAGCTCCTTTATATCATCCACAGGAGGCGTGGTCATCAACAGTACCTACAGCAGCAGTTGTGGCCTGTGAAGAGAGGCTCTTGTAACTACTGCCCTGGTGAAGGTTAGTACTCTCAGGACAGATGAGGAAAGTGGGGAGCTGGTGTGAGGGAAGCAGAGTAAATGGCCTGGGTGAGAGAGGGCGGAGGGAGCACTGATACTAGGAGCTCAGTTGGCCAGGCAAATAACCTCCTCTCCACTCCTGTTGAACTAGGCTCTCCCACCCATAATTGGTTCAGTGACTCAATCTGCCTAGGAGACACCAACCACTTTGACACTCTTTTCCCTGCCCACATTTTAAATGTCATTCAGACACTTATAAATTTTCTTTAGCTTTCAGTTTCACAGTTATACAGGTGGTGGTTAATTCACAGAAACCATCTTTGCTCTGATTTCTGGGATCAGAGATTGGCCCTACCATACAAAGATGGACTCCTTCCCGCTACAGTGGTGTCTTTAGGAACTAAAGTGAAATGGAAAGAATGGTTTTACAGTTGCTCATAAAGAGTCTTTACTGTACTTGTACCAATTTTTAGCTTTTATCCCCTTGCATCATGCTGTGTAACTTTGACATTTGTGATAACGTTAAAAGATGGTTGTCAAGGCTGTATCCCCACTTTGAACTTTAGGGTACAATGTGGGGGCCTGCATGAAGACTTCTAAGCTTAACTACCAGCTTAACTCTGGTCCGCTGCCACCATCTCAAGCTAATTCCCTTACCTGGGAAGCCTTAAGAAACCTTTCACCCATTCCCTGGTGAATACAGATCCAAACCCCTTGTATCTAAAAACAAGGAGAAATTAACCATTCCCCTCCTCCCACCAACTCCTGGTGAATACAGATCCAACCCCCTTGGATCTAAAAACAAGGAAAAATCAATCAGGTTCTTAAAAAGAAGGCTTTTAATTAAAGAAAAAAGTAAAAATCATCTCTGTAAAATCAGTATGGAAATTAACCTTACAGGGTAATCAAACTTAAAGAGCTCAGAGGACTCCCCTCTAGTCTTAGGTTCAAAGTACAGCAAACCAAGATAAACACTCTAGTAAAAGGTACATTTACAAGTTGAGAAAACAAAGGAAAACTAACACGCCTTGCCTGGCTATTTACTTACAAGTTTGAAATAGGAGAGACTTGTTTAGAAAGATGTGGAGAACCTGGATTGATGTCTGATCCCTCTCAGTCCCAAGAGGAATGAACTCCCAAAACAAAGAGCACAAACAAAAGCCTTCCTCCCCCCCCCCCCCCAAAAGATTTGAAAGTATCTTGTCCCCTTATTGGTCCTTTGGGTCAGATGCCAGCCAAGTACCTGAGCTTCTTAACCCTTTACAGGGAAAAGGATTTTGGAGTCTCTGGCGAGGAGGGATTTTATAGTACTGTACACAGGACAGCTGTTACACCCTTCCCTTTATCGTTATGACAATGGTAATAGTGAATAAATTAAATCAAATCTCGTCACAGATTGCTCCACTCTGATTTTGTTTACAAAGATTCATAATGCGCATAAGAAATCTGACAGATTTAGTACAGAAAGGAAAGAGATGCCACGGCAGCTTTTTCTTGAGGTTTAATATTTCTTTTAAGCCACCTAAGATGACGTGGCAGTGTATCTTAATAAAAGTAGAGAAATGTCCTTATTTCGTACTCTATCGTGGCATTTTCTCATTCACTGTTGCTTTAGAACTGGAAATATAATGTCTGAGGCTTTAGCAGCTGGAACAGGAAAAACTTGCCTTTCAAAAATGAGGAGTTAACCCCAGTTGTTTTTATAGAGACTTTTTCTTTAAATGTTGACTGATAGCTCCTGCCAAATACTAGATAAAGAATAAAAAGAAGCATATGGCAATCCCACAGGAGTGAAAAGATGAGCTAATCCAGGGACCAACAAGCCTTTGGATGAGTTAAAAAATAAAATAAAACATCATCCGGTATTTATCATGCTTGATAGTACCACGATTGTTAGAAGTCTGTCACCATGTTGATTATGAACCCTTACCCCCTGGTTTCTATAGTCTAGTTGAAACTTGGCATATTGGGCTGTGTTGTACAGAAGGATTAAATTTACTGCGCAAACTTTAAAGAAACTAGCCATTGAGAGGCTTTTTTAATGCCCTTACTGATGTACTTTTGCTCATAACTCATGCTCTTTGAATCTAAAAAATTGGCCAGCGGTCAGTGCATAACATGCTCTATTTATCTTTGGGATGGAAAATGAAAATGGTCAGGATGATGAGCCAGCTTGCTTGTATAAATTGTCATGTAAGGCATCTGGGTTGGATTCCGATCTTGATTTCATGCTCCGAAAGTGCTGCAGAGTTGGCATGTTCAGCATGTGGAGTGGAAGAAAGCGGCATTTGCTTCATGCTGCCTCAACAATGACCCTGAACTGACCTAATCCTTCTTTTTTTTTTTTAACATGCGTGTGAGTGTACATAGTCCCAGGGTGAACGAGGAGACAAGAAAACTCTGCTTCTTCCTCTCTCAGCCCTCTTTCCTATACTGCCCTTCTTGCCCCATCCCTGACGTTTCATATGCAATTAGGAATGAGGCTGGCTGTAGAGAAGGTGCAGCACTTCTCAATCTGACCTGTGTAATTATTAGACTACTCATGTTTTTGGAGATCCCTAGTTAACCCTGGGCATGCGGAGATGCTTGACTAGAGTTTGGAGAACTTCCAGCTTGATGAAGTGCTTGTCTTGCCTCCTGGATTCAGGGTGGGATGTGACAGGACATAAGTGGAAGGTGCAGCAAGCAGTCTCAATGGCAGGACTGCCAGGCAGTGGTTAAAAACAAACCCAGCAAATAACTAGGAGAGGAGAATTTCATAGCTTTGAGGATGAAAAAAACCACAAGGGACAGAGGCACGAAAACAAACAAATGCTAAATGTGTTCGGCATGTGTATTAACTACTTCTGAGGAAAATTCCATGAGGACTTCTCCTGGCTTTTCTTACTGTGCATACACCAGTCCTAGATACATACTGTGGTGTACTGAGTAAATATGGTATCTTCAGGTGTCGTCTGATGCTGAGTGGTCTTTCCTTCCTCTGTCTCTTTGCCCTCAGGTCCTATATGAGGGCTAGCAGCCCTTCCCCTGCCCCGTTTCCACTTGCAAAACTCACTGGGGGAGGGGGAGAATTATGTTCATACGTGAGTGTTTCCAAATCTCCCTGTTCTCAGTGATGGGATAGCCAGCAACACTTGTGAAATAACTGAACTGGAAAAACATTCTGGGTCTCTGCATGCAAATTATTAGGCTGACATCTCATTTTGTATATTGAATCAGTCAGACAATGAGCTTTATACATGAAGGCAGGGTTTCCCCATGTCATTATTAGCAATTTCATATTTTAAATAGTTGTGACTACTTTTTTAAAAATTATTTATTATCTGGGCTTGAAAAATCTCTTGTCTCGGGCAAGTGGGAAATCTAGATCATCAACTTCTGGAGAATCAGTTTTCATTTAAAACAAATTTTAAAAAAAAATCCTTAGTTTTTAGGGGGGCGGGAGGGAAGCAGTCATTCCAAATCTTAATGCTGCTTAGAGTAGACTACAGACATGCCCTCTTCCTGAGCCTGAAGCTAGCTCCAGTCACTTTGCTGCTGCTCAAAGCCAGGAGCAGTAAGATGAAATTACACAGCTAATCAATTTGACTGCTGCTATGTGAAACCCTGCCTGCAGCAGTGAAACTGGCGCGCAAAAAAAAAAAAAAAAAGTCAGTTACATGCTGCTGCTATCTGGAAAAGCCATGAGATACAGCAGCCAAAGGCTGGAATTGGAAGAGGAGTTATTCACTGGACAAGATGACACTCAGGAAAAAACAAGAGGCTCAGGAAGGAATAGAGTAGCAAAGATTCTTCCCACTTGAGTCAACCAGCAGGCTGTGTGGAGGTGGTGGAGTAATGGAAACCTTCCATTTTCTACCCCTGAGGGCATTCTGCACCAAAAAATTAAAAATTCTGTGCCAAAAAACAATAATTATGTGCACAGTGTTTTAAAATTTGCCAAATTTTACTTGTCAAATAAATATGGAGGCTTCAGAATGGCATTGGGGAGCAAAGACCACGAGCTGCATAGAGGTGGGAGATGACTGTGCAGTCCCCTTCCCTCCTCCCCCCTGGACATGGACTCAGCGGTGAGGCTGCACCCAACCCCGACACAACGCAATGACTGGGGCTGCCCCAGAAACACCCCAGGGCTCTGCCCCTCTGTGCCAGGTGCACCAGGTATGGGCAGGCAGGTTCAGCAAGGCAGGATCCTAGAGTGGGGGGGATCCAGGTATAGGTTGAAAGGGTTCTGTGTGGGGCAGTCTGGGTGCAGGCGGCTCAGTGGGGGATCTGGATATGCAGGGGCTTGTTGGGAAGTTCTAGGTACAATGGTAATGGAGGTCCAGGTGAAGGTGGTTGGGGCTTAGTGTGTGTGTGGGGGTGTCTTGGGGTGTGTGTGGGGGGGAGATAAAGCTCAGCAGGGGGTCTGGGTGTGGCAGTCTAGATGCTGGGGGAGTGGGGCTCAGTGGGTTGGGGATGTAGGTGCAGCTGGTTGGGGCTTGATGGGGTGGGGATCCGGGTGTGGGTAGCTTGTCAGGGTAGTCCAGGTGCAGGGGGAGTGGGGCTTATCGGAGGGGGGGTGGTTCTGAGTGCAGGGGGGGTGAAGCTCAGTGGGAGGTTCTCGGTATGAGGGGGTCTGGATGCCCAAGGGTTCAGCGGATGAGGGAGCAGCTCCCTGTACAGGGATCTCTCTCCTTGCAGCTGAGGAGCGATCAGTGGGGGGGAGGGCAGTTTCCAGAGCTTCCTGAAGCTGGGACAGAAATCTGGGGGTGGATCTGATCTGCCCCAGATGCCATGCAGGGGAAGAGGAAGTCCTGTACTCCCCTGCCCAGCTGGGACTAGTAGCTGATCCCAGCACAGGGTGGGAGCCACCAGCTGGGTCTTCCCCAGTCCTGAGCCACAGTGATTTACCCCTCTGCTGGCTGCCCTGGGCACACAAAGCATACTGCTAGGGAGGGTCACATGACTGCTTTTGTGGCTTCCCTGTCAGAAAGTCCTTTTTCTGAGGGGAAGCAAATAAATCTGCAGGGGACATAAATTCTGCGCATGTGCAGTGGCACAGAATTCCCCCAAGAGTAAGAATCTTCATGATAGTCAGGAGGCTGTGGCGGCAGGAGAAGAAACAGCTCCTTTCTCCCATCAGCTGGAGGAGGGGAAGATCTTGAAACTTCATTATACACCAGTTAGAAAGTTACAGTACAAGATGGCTAGAAATGATGAAATCTCCAAATAGGGCCCAAGCACAGCAACCTGGTAAAAATCCCCAGTACTTGCCCAGCTCCCCTGACATCAACTGCCGATTTTCCCACTAGGGATTGCCTTGAAACCACTTATGCACACACCTTGTCTCCTGTCTTTACCTCTGATTAGTAGGCGTCTTTTTGAATTAATAAATAAATCCATGTTTATTAGATGGGTGCTAAAAATTGTGACTACACGTGAGGAAGCCACATGTAGACGGTTGCAGTTCTCACCATTAATAATGTCAAGGACTTTGAATTGGCAGAGGGCTGTCTTGTCTTGTGCTGGTACAGTGTCTGTACACTAAAGATGTGTATCAGTGCAGCTCTGTCAGTTTGATCTCACTGGTGTGAAAACCCACTGTGTAAATTGATGTATCCTGCTTTAAGTAATGCTGATGTAAGGCACATTGGTGCATGTTACTTGTTACACCAGGGGTGCACTAATGTAGCTACACTTTAAAATAAATAAATAAATAATCCAAACAAAACTGCCTAGGAGCCCTTACCTTGTAACAAATTAGTAATTTTCAAAGTTGTGTCTAAAAGCATGACCACCTTCTTCCTATTTGTGCTCTAGTATTGCAACATCCAAATAAAATCCCTAATTGTGGGGAGAAAGCGCCAACAATTCCTAGGCACAGAAAAGTGGGTAAAAAGTAGAAATTCTAGGCTTGGGTGTGAATTTTCCCGATGTGACTGCCTGAGTTGGACACGTTAATTTTAATGTAATCATGGAAATGTTTTTGAAATAATAGTTGTTGTGTCAGTCAGAAGAATAGAAACCTACAAGGATAATTTCTGCTAAGAAATATCAGCTAGAGTAATCTAGGGAGTTAATGCACAGAATACATGATCTTGAGCTCTAATAACTGGAATTTCATAACAAGCATATTTTAGTGAGGAGGATGTCAGATTATATCACTACTAGTGTAGAGTTCAATATATTTACAGGACTTCTCCCAAGAGAGCTGTGGCCATAAGGGGGGGGGGAGGTGCGGGCGGGAGCAAGAAAAGGTGCCTCTAAAACTGGAAGTGGAATGATGAGTATTCTAAGCAATGACATTGCTAAGTATGTGTATCTATCTCGCTATGAGATTTCTGTGTATGTGTGTGTGTGTATGTATGTATGTATAAATTATGGCACAGTTCTAAAAAATGAAAAACACTGCAGGGTTTCCTCTCCATTTTAACATACCCATTTTTTTTTAAGGCTTATTTAAAAAGAGAAATGTTTGATGCTGCAAATGCAAGAAAACGGCTAATAAGCTGAACTGTCATCTCTCCTGAAAGGGAAGTGTAAAATTGGTATTTAAAACCAAAAGACTTCTTTATAAAAGTAGATTCTATTTTCCACACCAACTGCACCTTTTCCTTTATAATTAATTAATTGTTTTAAGATGGTAAATTTAAATCCAAGAGTTGTGTTAGGCTTCTGCTGCAAAGTGGAAATTAGAAGGTGTTTTCCTTCTAAATTAAAATGAAGCCAAGGGAGCAAATATTTTAATTAATGGGGAAAAATTAAAAGCCTTCTTTTTAATGAGATTGTTGCTTGGTGGCTTCCTTTTGTGATGAGCTTGATGTTCTAGATTGAATAACTTTGATTGTCTTTATTTAGTAATCAAAACCATACTCACATGCCCCTGATGTACAGGCACTAATCTTTCAACATATCGGTCTATGGTACTAGTATCACACGTGTTGGCTGAAATAATTTCTATATACCAAGTTGCTGGCTGGCTTGTCAAAAGTAGCTGAATTAATCAGTCTTTCATTTTGTATGTATAAATGCAAACATATCTCTGTTTACAGGGGTTTTGGAAGTAATGTACTGTATACCAGTAATTTTTTAACAAGTAGATTTTGCGAAAGGTAGTTTCTCTGAATCCAGTATGTCTGCCTATGTCTAATTTCTCCCCCGCCCCCTCCCCAGGATACAAATCTGTGTCTTGCATAGTTGAGAGCAGGTAGGTGATCACAATACACACATAGCAAAAGGATCTTCTGATTTCTTACAGAGGTTGTTGCAGTCTGCTACAATCCATGCTCAGAGCTCCTACTGGAAGTTGGAGAGGCTAAATAACAATTAAATGCAGTGTATTTATATCTTGGCTGTGTCAGCTGCTGTTTGCTTTGAAGTATTTGTGGGGAAGACAATGGTGTATGGAGGAGGAGGGTGGTGGGTGGTGGTATATGTGGCTTTTAAAAAGGGGTGTTCTAATAAATATATTCATTGTGTGTTTGTGCATGTGTATCACAGCTGTTGCCCTTATCTAATCGTTATAACTGGAAAATTAGAATAAAGACTAGTCTACACTGAAAAATTACACCAGCATAGCTATGTGTGTGAAAAACTGTTTATAGGCTTTGTAGGCTCATTATTACATCTTTCCTTTGGAAGATGGACCTCCAGAGCCAAGCTAGAGCATTTCAATGGACTCAGAGGAGAGAAATCCTTCTAATGAATCACCATTATCACTACCCTTTGTGACTTGAATGTTCCATTGGTGTCTTACCCAAGTAATGATCAGGCCTGAACCTGCTTATTTAATGATATCGCAGGCTGAGGAAGTATGGCTGCCTCATTGTTCTCCTAGATGTCGGAATACATCAGAATGTTCTTTTACCCTTGGTTTTTGGACTTCTTTCACAAGGGATTGATAGTCTGCTTCCTCTGTATTTTAAAGGCGACTTCCCTGCCCCTCAAGCCTTTCTGAAGAATTGCTGAGTTTCCTCTAGGGTCTCAACCATGAATCTCGTGTGTTGTTTGCAGGAGCATCTGCCAATGTTGGACATAACTTCAGTTGTGTGGTTTCCCCTTGGAGACTCAAGAAAATTGCTTATTGTCCTGTTGAGCCTACAGGGACTGTTCCCATTTCTCCTTTCTCAATTTGTGTTTGTTTTTATGGGGGGTGGGTGGGTAGGGGGGAAATGTTACCTAATTAATATCTGTTCTTCCCCAAAGTAGCCTAATGGGGAAAATTCTCTGCCTATATTTTTAGGTTTTTATATCTTTTCTTAAGTTCTGCTTACCAAGCACTAGCATTCTTTAAAATTGTCAGACACCAGCTACAATAAAAGACCTCCGAAGTCCCTTGACTAGAGACTCCTAATTAGGTTTCCACAGCAGAGATTTTATCTGGAGGGACATTTCCCTTGAACTTTAGTCACCTTTTATGGACTGAGTAGTATTCAATATCTGCTGAAGAAGTATGTAGCCCTTGTTACCAGTGTGGAGTTGACCTTTGCAAGTATCTCTTTTAAACAAGTTGAGCAAAAGTTGTGATAGTTGAGCAATTTCTACTTCCTTCTTGGGTCTTGAATTTTATATAATGGTGGGTGTTTGGTCCAGCTTCACATCTGAGTGGTAATAGTCTATGTGGAAGTTCACTTTCAGTGGTTGCAAAAAGAACAGAAGTACTTGTGGCACCTTAGAGACTAACAAATTTATTTCAGTATAAGCTTTCGTGGGCTACAGCTCACTTCTTCAGATGCATAGAGTGGAACACACAGACAGAAGATATTTATACATACAGAGAACAATCAATTAAGATGAGCTATCAGTAGCAGCAGAAGAAAAAACTTTGAAGTGATAATGGAGATGACCCATAGAAGGTGTGAGGAGAACTTAACATGGGTGGAAAAAAATTCAATTAGTGTAATGACCCAACCATTCCCAGTCTCTGTTTAGGCCTAAATTAATTGTCTAATTTGCATATTAATTCGAGTTCAGCAGTCTCTCTTTGGAGTCTGTTGTTGAAGTTTTTTTGTTGCAAAACTGACACCTTCAAGTCTGTCACTGAGTGATTAGAGAGGTTGAAGTGTTCTCCCACTGGTTTTTGAAGGTTGATTCCTGATGTCAGATTTGTGTCTGTCTATTCTTTTGCGTAGAGACTGTCCAGTTTGGCCAATGTACATGGCAGAGGGGCATTGCTGCCACACGATGGCATATATCACGTTGGTAGATGTGTAGGTGAATGAGTCCCTGATGGTATGGCTGATGGGGTTAGGTCCTATGATGGTGTCACTTGAATAGATATGTGGACAGAGCTGGCATCGGGCTTTGAACCTATCCTTGCAACAATAGTTCTCCTCACACCTTCTATGGGTCATCTCAATTATCACTTCAAAGTTTTTTCTTCTGCTGCTACTGATAGCTCATCTCAATTGATTGTTCTCTGTATGTATAAATATCTTCTGTCTGTGTTCCACTCTATGCATCTGAAGAAGTGAGCTGTAGCCCACGAAAGCTTATGCTGAAATAAATTTGTTAGTCTCTAAGGTGCCACAAGTACTCCTGTTCTTTTTGCGGATACAGACTAACACGCCTGCTACTTCGAAACCTTTCAGTGATTTGTTTCATCTTATCTGCCACCCTTCCAGTCCGAACTCTGGTGAAGTTGACCTAGGGAAGCTTGTGCATGTGTTCTGTTCTGTCTAGAATGGTGTTGCAATTGGGAGTGCTGTTGTGCAATGCTTCATTTGCATGTCTGTCGTCTACCTTGTTAATCGCTACCACTCTTTCTGAAAACTGCATATTAGTCTATGGTTGGTTACTTGAAGGCAGGCTGAGCCCAGTGTATGTGTTGGGCACATTTCATCTGTCTCACTCTGCACAGGTTGGTGACTCTAATTTTTGAGGGTACCTCAAAATAGATGCTGTGCTGTCCAATGAGCATGTATTACCTTAGAATAACATGTGACTTCTTATGGCTCATGGCAAAAGGGATAGATTTTTTTTTTTTAAAGGAATGCCAATAATAATAAAAGCTGCTTCAAATATGGTCGGAGTTTCTTCACTGTGAGGGGGAAATTATGTAGATTACAAACCCTGAGATGTCTCTCTGATATTTAATATCCTGATTAGAGGGTGTGAAAGTCTGCTTGAGGGCTTGGCCAATTGAAACTACTTGAGCTTTACAGCTGAATGACTTCAGGTAGTGCTTGACAGCTGTGTTTTCTAGCATTAAGGGCTCAATGTTTTTTCAGAAGATGTAGTTTGTTTTCTGTTGTAACTCTTATCTCATTTGCCAGTGATGTTTGTGCTAATGACTGTTTTTGGAGAAGGGATGGATGAGGGGTTATGGTTTTACTAATTGAATTCCAGATTGAAATTATATGATTGAACATGGAGGAGGCATTTTGTGATTGCATTGTGGTTTAGAGGCGCGCATATATATATAAAGTATGATATATTGGGCATGTAGAGAAATCAAAAAGGGCGTCTTAAAAAGTTATCTGTAGGAGCCATATTCCGTTAGCTTCCACTATGCGTTGTAGTCTTTTCTGTGTGTATTCACATAAAGGCAACATATATGCTATATAAGTGAAGGTGATAACTGTGTGACACACACATTAGTGGGCCAGTAATGTGTCATAGCCATCTGATGCATATATATCACCACATTACAGGCCCATGAATCTATCTTCTTCTAACATTCCAACCCCTAGTGACTTCAAACAGCTGTCTTAAAAACAAAAAACCCGCCTACTAGGAAATACTACATTCTTTAGTTTCTCCTCCAAAATCAAAGCTTGTCCCAGGACATCCAAAATCATTCTGGGATCAGGGTGGCCAGGATTCTGTTCTTACTCCACTTTGTTAGAAGAGGGAGCTGCAAGTTAATTACTGCTGATTCATTGAGGCCTTGGCTACACTGGCCCTGTACAGTGCTGCAACTTGCTGCGCTCAGGGGTGTGAACCCCCCCCCCAAGTGCAGCGCTGTAAAGCGCCAGTTAATCAGCGCCTGCAGCGCTGCACGCTTGCTCGCAGCACTGCACGCTATTCTCCTCGGAGAGGTGGAGTACTTGCAGCGCGCTGGCGGCGCGACTACACTCGCGCGCTGTGAATCCCCAAGTGTAGCCAAGGCCTTAGGCTCAGAGATGTAAAGGATGTGAGAGTAGCCCTCTAGCAAAAAGCAGCAGGTGTCTGGGCTAGACAAGTTCTGAGGGAAGGAACCGTAGGAACAGCCAAGACTGGGGAGACATAATTAGTGTCTAAATGGCTACTAACACGGACAATGGTGAAAAATATTGCTTCTTTTGGTGTCTCTTGTGTCTGTTGTCAATTCTCCAGGCAGCCATTAACTTCCATGGTAAACAAGATCTCAATTTCTCTTGTAAAACTAGCAGTATTTTTGGTTTTGATAGTGTGAGAGTGGCCACTTTTTTCTACATCATCAAAAAAGGTGCAGACTATTGTATTTTTTCCTTTGCAGGTCACTTTTATGTTTTTGTAACTCAAATTTGAGTGAACTTTCTAAATTACATAGCATTTCCCCCATGAAATCAATAGTTTGACATCTTTGACAAACTATGCTGGCAAATGTCATTGCCTTGAGACACAGACACCTTCAGCCTTATAAAAATATGATTAAAGTGGATTTTTGTGCACCAATGTTTGGCTCTAAAAATAATTTGCAACTGTTAAGGTTTGTTGGATCAGTGAATTTTCTTAATGGTAATTCTAAGAACGCCTCGCTTATAAAATGTCTCCCAAAGAGCAATTTAAGATTTCATGTATCAATCTATATTTATTATTTGGAATTGTAAGAATTTCAGACCTGTAGAATTACTAAATAGAGGAATTGGAGAATTAAAGCTACATCACTAGATGCTTCTATTTTGTAACAATAGGGGAGAAAAAAGTCTAGCTACCTTTTTAGAGTCTGACTCAAATACGCAAGGGCAAGGAATAGAGATTCCAGGTTTAGAATCGTACTCAATCATTTTCTTCAGTTCTTTTGCATTTGTAACTTCCATTCAAGGAAGTGTAACTAGTCTTGAGGCTTCCAGAATTGGACATATTCTTGCCACTCCTATGGGGCTAGCTGCACCGTTGACCCCTCTCTGGTCTCTGAGTTCACCCCGAGGTGTTAGGCCTCTTGCTTTTTACCTGTGCTGGGGGGAATCCCATGATTCTCCCACTCCTAAACCTGGCTCTCAGGCTACAGCTCCCGAGTACCAAACATGATTATTCAGCAGGCCCAACTGGAATTGGTGCCCACAGGACTTGCTTTCGGGAGCTGTGGCCGGTGGTTAATACAGTGACCAGACAGCTTTCTGAAAACAAAGGAGTGTGAAATCTTAGCAGCAGGAACACAGAAAACTTGAGAGAGGATTTTAAAACAATAGAAGAGTCTGTACTCGTATCTATCTTTCCTAACTTACCATCTTCTGGAAGCTTAGGAATCCAACTGTTTTTCAGACCACTTCTATAGGGTGTGAGAGAGCACCGTGTCCTCTCAAACAACCCTGACAACTGCCTCTCCCTCTTCTCCCCCCCCCCCCCACACTTTATAGCCATTTCAAGTCCTTTTCATCTGTCCCCACCCTTGGCAAAACAGCTGTGTAATTGTGGGCTGGAGCCAAAATAGCAGCTTCTTCATAGCTTAACTTAGCCTTGTTTCTTAATGACCCTCTGCCTTGTTTATCAGGGTGCTGCTTACCTAGAGACATTTTGTTGCCAGTTTCCCAAAGAGCCCTGCTAGTGAATTGAATCCACATATGCTTACAGTAAGCCTTTCAGTAACACACTATATCCATACAGTTACAATCTGAAAAACCAGGTCATACACAGTATTCATAATTGATCACAGATCAGTCCCACTCCTTCAGTTTTCCATCAGAATCCTTGGCCTGCAGCCTGAAAGTATGCAGTGTGTTTGAAAATGCTTCATTTATGCCTTTGCCACCCCCCTCCCCTCATTGTACTGGCTCTGGCAGGCCTTTTCACACCATTCTCCATCATATGTGGGTGGCTAGACAAGCACAGCAGTGTCGTAATCATACTATCATCGGGAGCTGTTTTCATAGAGCGAAGTGTAGCTCTTCTCAGTATGTAGATTAAGAATAGCTATGTATGTCATTCTTAGCCTGCAGCAGCCTGTGAAAAATTATCTATTATGGGTCCCTTTCTCTCTTCCCCCCGCCCACCCCCTGCAAAAAAAGAAGCAATGGGAAATGTTAGGCTTTTATTTAACCCTGCACAAAAATCATGTAATAATTTGATATTTGGCTTGCTTCTCCTATTCCCTCATATTTTAAATATATCTGTGTTCACCTATATTTTCTAATTGAGTATTTTACAACCACTTTACCTCAGTCATAAACTACAATTATTATTCTAAAATGAAACTTCACATTCAGGCAAATCCCCTTCTTGGAAGATGTTTTTTCAGAATAGCAGGAAGAGGATTGGTGAACATTCAAGGTAGTTTTATGGTGGAGTGAAAGGGACAGAGTACCCTATGGATAATACCCTGTTTCCCCGAAAATAAGACAGTGTCTTATATTAATTTTTGCTCCCAAAGATGCGCTAGGTCTTATTTTCAGGGGATGTCTTATTTTTCAATGAAGAAGAATACGGTACACATTTTTTTGCCTTATTATCGGGGAGGTCTTATTATCGGGGGGATGCCTTATATTACAACGAGAGGCAAAACTGTAAGTAGGCCTTATTTTCGGAGGATGTCTTATTTTCGGGGAAACAGGGTAGTACAGTATTCTAATAGCATTCCTTGTTCAGCCTTGGAAGAAAGGTACCCTGTGATTCTTTACTATTATCATGTGACTTTTTTTTCTTCTTCTTCGAGATACAGATAGGCATCGGGAGGCTGATTCTCCCTTCTCTTATACTAGTTTTAAGCAAATGTTACTATGATAAATTAAATGGCATTACTCCTGATTTGTACTGGTGCAAAGAAGAAAAGAATAAGGCCCACATCCTTTCAAAGAGAAATGAACAGGAATGTACGTAGACTATGCCTAGAAAGGGAAATGCACAGACTTTCAGTTTCTAGCTTGGTGGTTTTTCTAGCTTTTTAGACATGGTAGCTATGCTGCACAATTTGCCATTTTTAATTTTTCTCCACTTTTTATATTTTTATGTTGTTGCATGTTTGTATTATGGTGGACTCAGCAGATTTTTTTTGTTTTGTTTTTGTTTAATCAATCCCAAATCACTTCAAATCGGGCAGAGCAGGGACTTCCTCATTCCAGGACATTACCATAACCACCCAGCTGTTACAGTATTCCCCCATTCCCCCACCTCCAAAAAGCACAAGCCCCCCATTCCCTGTGAGAGTTTCATGGAAAGAGAGATGGTTCTGCAAAACACTTTCTATAGGTAGAACATCATATTTTGTCCAAACTTACCTTTGTGGGGGTCCTTGCTCTTAATTCGAAGAGGACATTCTGGAGGTAACTAAAGTATTGCAAGATATGGTAAGGATCCTAAGATTTGCTCTGTCAAGAAGAGCCAGCAGAAGTAGTAAAAGTATCCATTAGCTACACAGTCTTATTTTTCTAGATGTCTAGATATTTCATTTTCTCCAGATTCACTGTTGGGCAGGATGATTTCTCATACTAATTTCTAACCTAGAGGTGATCTCAAAACTACCAAGTTGATGTCCGATAAGTAGCCTCTTCTGTGAGAAACACCTTTAAAATATACCCATAGTTAGTTATAGGACTGGCTTTGGATTTCTATCCAAACAGGAGGCAACTTATACCTTGAAATGTGACAAGCTCACTGTGTGGTGTTTTTAATCAATGAGACATTTCAATTCATCTTCATATAATATTTATGCTTTACAAGGTAACGTTGGATTGAAATAGGGCAGCTATTTCATTCCCAATGGAGAGGTTTGGAGACGGCGTAGTAAGTATACACTGTTTAACAGGGATGGGTTATAAACCCTGGTTTGTGGGCAGAATTCTGATCTCTGTTACATTATTAATCCAATCGGATGCTGATGGCAGGAGGCATTGTTACCGTCGTTGCCTGATTTAGTAGGAGCCTTCTGAAAGGGAGGCAAAAAGTGAGAATAGGGATAGCGAGACACTCTGAAGGAAAAAGCTGCTCCCTAACCCTCTGAGACCTACCTTTTTAAAATGGAGCTCTTCCTGATGCTCCTGCCTGATTTGTTCTAATATTTTGGACGTCATTTATCTCTATCCAAGGTAGGTTTGCACCATTCTTCACTGTGTGTACAGTTTCCTTTCAATAACCACTTTTGACTGGGATTCAAGTTTAAAACCTCACTTTAGCACTGCGTATTTTGTCACAGTTCGACACATAGTACAATTTACATCACCAGAGACAAGTGAGCCCTTTAGAGGGATGTATATTTTGCAGCTGTGGGATGAAGTTACCTTTAAAGATTCTTACTGAAATATATTCCAGATAGGAAAGCAGCACCTATATACGTTGTACTGCTTTCCTATCAATCTTTTGTGTGTTTGTGTGTGTATTCTATTTCAAACTTGTACTTCGTTTTCTAAAATTTAGTCAATAAATATGAATTAGTGTTCTTATAAGAAGGCACTCTTCCTTTTTATTTTATTTTTTTAAATATTAAGAAGCAATGTGTTCGTAAAAGGAACATTGAGATCACTGGAAACTTCAAAGATGAATTTGAAAGGCAGAGAATGATTGACTTGTATTTATGGGGGTGGGAGGAGAGAGGGAGAATCTTTATTACCAGCTGGAGAGGAAACCGGACTGGCGCAAAAAAAAAAAAAAAAAAAAATCTTAGAAGCATTTGTTCACATTAGAACAGTCTAGTCTTTTTGGGTTTTGTTAGGGGTAGAGGAATTGATTTTAATACATTTATCATACTGTATTAACAAGCAGAGATTAAGGGTAATAGGATCCAGTTTTTAAGGTTTCTAAACTGGGCTAGCACATTTTAAAATTCCATCTTGGCTAAGGCTGAACAAATAATTCACTGGAGAAGGTATTAAAAATGAACATCTCTTTGCTTATGGTAATTTGGGGTACATAGTTGAAATGTTCCGTACATTTTCTGCACAAAAGAGGGCTCTTCATTTTGTCTTGAAAGTATGGCTAGAATTTTATTTAACTCTTTGAATCACATGAGCAGGGATGGAGGTGAGGTTTTGCCACACAAATTAAACTTCATAAATATTCAAACTTTAATATCTGTTTTTCAGACTTGTCTTAGACTTTTTCCTCTCAGTGAGGACCAAGGCCTTTGATACATGTTGAAAGAAACTGTCATTTACGAGGAATGATACTTACGATTTCATATGCATACTTTTAATTATTTTAAATTGTTTGCATTTTATATGGGGCTCTGCAGGTCGAAATAAACACATTTATCACAGTAAAATAATTTGAATTTATGGAGAGAGAGAGCCCTCTTTAGTCATATGGCTTTCAATTTTTTTAATCCCACCTGGAGACCAGTTACAGCATAGAATACTAGCTGAATGTAATCCAATAAATAGAATTGGTGACCTTGGCTGACGTTATTTTATCCAAATTGGAGGAGGCCTAGCCAACATCAGACCTCATGAAAGATACTAATAAAACTGTTGTAAATGTACGTGATCTTCTAGGGACAAACATGACAGCAGTGTCAAATTTCAATGTTTGTTTTTTATTTTTGTAATCGGCAATGCATAACGAATAGATGTACCACATTCAAGACTGTAGCACTAAAGGCCATGTGCATATTTGATATCCAATAAAGACTGATTACTTAGCATTCATTTTTATAGTCCACATTGACTTTTTTACAATGCATTAATACTTCTAGTAAGGCTTAATTTGAATTCAGTAAGACAGTAATTACATGGTAAACCTGCACTAATTCATCTTAAATACTTGTTGAAGTTTAACAGCGCTAGGTGTTTCCCTAAATATCAGTCAGTTCTATTTGAGGATTTATTGTATGAATAAAGCAAGCAGTCCAGTTTCCAGGCTTTGGCTGGCACCATTCACAAGCACTGTGTTGATTGTAAAAACAAAAAATAAAATAGCTTGAGTAATTGGTACGATGACTATTCTATTAAATGGGTGGGAGGCACTAGAGGAATTTTACTGTACCGTCGTAGGAGCCCATTGTAGGGATTTCATAGATGTATTTGATTTTCATATAATCTGAAAACCAAAGCATCATAACTATTAATGTATTCTCCAGTTCAGAATTTTGATGCCGATATGTGGTCAGACTTCAGACAAAGATAATCCTGAGTTAAACAAATGATTAAACTTTCAAGAATGGATGCAGAAAGTAGAAAAAGGAAAGGAATCAGCATATAAATTTATTCCTACCTCCCCCACTCGGTCTCCAATTAAGGGGATAGTTTGGAAATATGGAATACTTAGCAGCAGCATGATAGGAATGCTGTACATAAGAGGTCAAGTATCAGAGGGGTTGCCGTGTTTGTTGCTTTTTACAGATCCAGACTGAGTCCTGTGGCACCTTATAGACTAACAGACGTATTGGAGCATAAGCTTTCGTGGGCGAATACCCACTTCGTCAGACGAAGGACACCCACGAAAGCTTATGCTCCAATACGTCTGTTAGTCTATAAGCTGCCACAGGACTCTTTGTTGCTTTTTGTAGATATGAGGGACACTTTCTGCCCCAAAATAAATACTTGGGCATGACATTTCTCACACCTGTTCTCCACCTGAGCTTAAAAGTTTCTTTTGTAAATTTCACTTAATCTGTCTTTTGAATGTTGGCTTCCTACTTGTTCTGTGTGATGACTAAGCTATGATTTGACTGGTGTTCAGAATTAGCATGTAAAAGTATATCTAGTTCTCAATGCAACATGCATATTTTTGGGAAGTGTGTTGAGAGGTCCTTAATCTGTTCCAAGTGGCCATCAGGGCTACTTTTGCTATTTTGGGAGAAGAGGCAAGATAATTATTTAAAGGATCGTTTTCTCTCCCTCTATATTTGCTCTACACCCAAATCTTTGGGTGTCTCTAACTTTGTCTGTACACACACTTGCACTGGTTTAGTTATACTGTTGCAACCCTCTGCGTGGACGCTCTGGCTACGTCTACACTAGAAACTTCAAAGCACTGCCGTGGCAGCACTTTGAAGTGTGAGTGTGGTCATGCATGAGTGCTGGGAGAGAGTTCTCCCTGTGCTCCTGGTAATTCACCTCCACGACGGGAATAGCTCCGAGCACGGCTCCGAGCGCTTAAAGCCTGTCCACGCTAGCGCTTTAAAGCGCTCAAACTTGCTGCGCTCAGGGGGGGTGATTTTTCACACCCCTGAGCTAGTGAGTGTCCACACCAGGCCTTTGTATCAGTTTAACTAAATACGTTTAAATTCACACCTTTAGTTAAACTGGTATAACTGTCAATGTAGACAAAATCGTAGTACTAGTAGTAGTGCTTCGGTGTAGACACAACTGACATTGAAGGGAGGGGTTCATCTGTCATTTTAGGTAATCCATGTACCTGAGAGGCGGTAGCTAGGTTGATGGAAGAATTGTTCTGTTGCCCTAGCATTGTCTCTGCTGGGGGAAGGGGGTGAGTCGGCATAGGTACATCTCTCAAGGATGTGGATTTTTCACACCCCTGAGAGAGGTAGCTATGCCAGGGTAAGTTCCCAGTGGAGACCAGCCCCAAGTCTCATTATAAATAGTAACAGGAAGTCCTTGGACTGCTTCCTCTGGAGCAAGTTACAAAACTTAGAAAAAGTTTGAGACCTTTCTCCAAATAAGTCAGGTAAATCCCCTAGTTCAGCATGCATGCTGGTAACTTTAAGTTGTCCTAATTGTAGAAAGAATATCCAGCAATATAAAAGCAGGTTATCAAAATACCTGTTCCATCCCTCTTCCCGAAAATTGATATGGGTTGCCTGCCAGGGGAAATACAGTAAGATACACTGTATCTTATTCTGTGTTGTAAAATCCTAAGGACATTGGGCTCTCCATAAATGACAGTGAAGGCTCAAATGCCAATTTCAGTTTACGGAGATACTTAAACATTTAACTAATTCTCACACCATAATTCAGACACCGAAAATGGATATCTTTGTGCTTCTTAGCTAAGATTTGAGTACTGTAGACATTTTATCATGTTCTTTTCTTCTTCTTTGCCTTGTTATAGGAGTCAAAGTCAGCAGATCTTGTTCTCCATCTACAAATATTCTTGTCAGTGCATCTTCTGGCCTGACACCACCCTTCTTCTTGTCCTCCGCAGGAATTTTGGGATGTATAATCCTTTATATGTGTTATCAAATAAGCACATTTCAAATTTCAATAATCTGCAAATGTTTTCATGGTATTTAGCATGAACTAGGCAAATACTTCATATTTCTGTGTGTGTGTGTGTCTGTGTCTGTGTCTGTGTGGAGAGAGATATTTGAAGCAGAAAATATCATCCCAAACAATAGAGAAATTCCAATTATAGAAAATATTCCTGATGTGAATTTACCAGTTTGGGCCCAGTTTTAATAATAAGCCTAGAATGTTGCTTTACCATTTATTTCCAAGATGAGGAAAATCAGTACATATTGTAGAACTTGCATCAATTTTTAGGTTTCTTAACTTTTTTTTTATTGAATCACCTAAGTGTGTCAGTAACTTAACCACACACTTTTTAATCCTTTTAGCATTCCGCTATTGTAGAATTCCAGCAGGAGCAGTACTGATAATTTTACAATGTTTGCTTGGTAACAAATCAGGCTAAGAAAAATCCAATTGTCAGGCAATCCAGGACAGTGAAAATCTCAGTCTGGACAAGTGAAATTTAATTACTTACTGCCCAGACAAGTGTAAAGCAAATTTAATTACTTACAACACACAAGCTGCTGATCGCCACTTAAAATACTGTGTACATAGACTGACTGGCAGGTCTGAGCTGAGACTGAAAAAAGAAATGGCCTTGCTTTCCTCATAAATGACACACAGCTGTAGTTGCAGCCTGTACTGCCCTTGTGGCGGAAAACACAAAGTGCGGGGATCTAACACATATCTAAGTGAAGCCTAAGGAAAAATGTAACAAAGTAGTGGCCTAGGCAATATAAATACTTCTAAACTTTCAGAAGTGCCAAACTGATTTTCGTAGGATGGGTGTCCTGCATTTCTGGAGGCCAGCCTTTAAGGTTGGATAACTAAAGTTTTAGAATCTGTAAAATAGTGTTGGTGGTTTTTTTAATTTAAATAAGTATTTTGTGACAAGTCAGTTGAGTTCTATGGAATAGAAGATGCACTTACCACTTCTCATTGCTATGGTTCTTGTCTTAACGCTGGATCATAGTTGAACTTTGAAACTTAGCCTTTAAATATTTTACTTTATTTCAGTGGCAGAAGTTTGCATTGTGCTTCTCTTGGCAAATAGGTTTGTTTGTCTGTGGAGTCTACAACCTTAGTCAAGGGTTCTCAAACTGTGGGTCGGAACCCCAAAGTGGGTCGCGAATCCATTTTAATGGGGTCACCAGTGCTGGTGTTAGACTTGCAGGGACCCAGGACCAAAGCCCAAGGACTTCGGCTCTGGGTGCCAGGGCTCAGGTTACAGGTCCCCCTCCTAGGGCTGAAGAGCTTGGGCTTTGGCCCCCCACTTGGGGCAATGGGGCTCAGGTTTTGGCCTTCCCTGCCAGGGTAGCAGGGCTTGGATTTTGCCCCAGCCTGGGGCAGTGGGGCTCAGGTAGGCTCAGGCTTTGGTCCCCCCTCCTTGGGTTGTGTAGTAATTTTTGTTGTCAAAAGTGGGTTGTGGTGCAATGAACTTTGAGAACCTCTGACCTAAGTAGTTCTCATTGAAGAGTATGACTCTAAAGTAAAGCATGGAGCTTTTCACAAAGCTCAAGCACAGGGATATGCTAGTGTAGAACTCATTCTTAAGTTTGAGGGAAAAACATAGATGGAAGTTCTAGCTAATGCTAGAAAATTACCCCAACTAGACATACACTGTCTATTTCAGGAAATGTGAGATGCTCTGTCCATGCATCACAGATTGATGTTGTTTTATATATGGAAATAGAAACCTTGTACATGTGTGTTAATAAGCAGAAAGAGGCCCTAATGATTTAAGATAGCCTTGGTATTATCACTGTGCAATCAATACAGCAATAGAAAGTTGCAGATGAGCTCCATTTCCTATTCCTGTCGTCTTCTGACTGAGGCTCTGAACCTGCCACACACATGCATGGACTAAGGATTACTCACATGATTGAAGTTATTAAATTCAATTACTTTTGTTAATGCATGTCCCTTGTGGTCTGATTGTTTGGAGGCTCAGTGGCTAAACTTGTAGTTTAATTTATTACTATTCATATGCCGGAAATATACATAAAATACACAAGATCTTCAACCTTGTACTGTTGTCGCTGTAGGCACCTTAAATATTTGCAGTCCTGACTTTTAATTTAGCTGTGCAACATTAATGTTGCACTAAGTTTTTTTGCATGTACAAATACAGTATCTATTTTTGTGTATGACTGTAAACATATACACAACATAATTATTAAATAGGTTGTATATCTATGTATATACCTATCTTTTCTTTGCATGTGTGTATCATATCTGAGTTTTGCTTTCTACATTAAGAATAAACTGCACAATTATGGGTCTCTTACATCTTGATGACTCACTGATGAAGACTATAGTACTCAAACTGAGGTATGCAAACTGGGGGAAAACAAAACTGCATAGATCTTCTCACTAAGAAATATGTGCCTCTAGGGAAAGTGGGGAATTTTATAGCCCATCGATTGCAAAGATTGCTGATTTTGCAAGGAGGCAGGGATAATTGTGATGTCGGCTACCTAGAGAAAACTGCATCTTTTTTCCTTCACTGAAAATGAATTCGCCTGACTCTCCAGAAGGAAACAGCGCACTTGGAAAACAACGCTTTCATTTTTAAAGGAGCCATATGCGGAAATCAAGCATGGAGGGAGGAGGGGAAATACTGACCTCAATATTGTTGCTATATATAAAATCAGTCATTTTGATATGCCTGTTCCCCACCCCCATGCTTTTATTTTAAATATACAGTCAGCGAATTTTGGTGGCACATTACTGGTTTGGGGAGGGTAACATGGCATCTTTGTGATGAGTTGCAAAGCAGCTTTGTCAAACACAAGGTGCGGGGGGAGGGGGGAGAGAGAAGAGGGGAAGGCGAATTCCCACTGAAGTCCTTAATGTTCTGTGTGGGCAAAGATATCCTTGTGCATGCATTTATTTGCAGGATTGAGACCTTCCTGAAGAGGTATGCTAGCAGAGGTTGCCTTAGTCCTTGGACAGGTAGCTGTCGGGTATGTTGTTCAAGCTGTTTGGACCGTATGAAGGATATATATCCACAAGGCTGCTGCTCAGGATTCACATGAGTGACTGAACAGTGTTTAAGAAATGTGAAAAGTGTTTATTGCTGGCAAAAAAAAAAAAAAAAAAAAAAAAAAAAAAAGTACAAGTCAAAATCTGAAAACTCTCCATTGTATATTTTGGCCAGTCTACCAAGTATTTTCTTCCCTTGGGAATAGGTTAGTCTCCGGGCTAGTTTAACTCAACATGAAGCATGGTTTTTGGCCATAGAGAAGGGTGATTAAAAATAATCTTGTGTTTAGGCTAAATGCCCCCTATTGTTAGTTGACAATACTTTTAAAAGTATGAAGAGCATATTTAAGTTTCTGTTAACATATGTTTTAAATTTTGGCTGTTGTGGTTCTGAAAGTCTACCCGCTCTTGCTGCTAGTACAGTATAAATTATCGGCTTGGTTTTGGTAGTATTGATGTATTTTCCCCTCCTCTTTAAGACTGTTATGGGAAAGCATGCATTTTGGGCTTCAGAAGAGCTCAGATGGGATAAGAGGGCTATTTTGGGTTGACAGGCCAGGAAACTGCAGTAAAATTTCATACGCTTAACATGCTTGCTACTTCCCCATAAATGTTCCTTCTCTCCAACTATACAGCACTTTGACCGCTTAGGCACTGAAAGGATGTGACACAACATTACAAATGCAGATTCAGAAATATAATTTGGTCGATCAATTCTTTCTCTCTCTGCAGAAAATATTGTAAGTAGAATCTGACGCTTTCTGATATGTTGTATACATTGTTACTGGTTTCCCCTTCCTAAACCATATGTAAGATGTGGGGGGGATTTGTGGGCATTCTGCACATATGTTCGAAGTTCACTACAGTGGAGTCGCATCATACGTGCATTTAACTTACGCACATTCAACTATATGCGCGCAACGAGTGTATGTCCCAGAGTGAGTGTGAGATGGGAGACATGAATCTGCTGTTCCCTCAGTTGGTCTCAGTTCCTGTGTGCCTCTCATATTGTGAGCATCTTGCTGCGCTGAGTGTGATTCTAGTGTTTAAAGATACATATTTTTTGTACAACATGGCCCCTAACCGCAAGCCAACTACTTCATCTGGTGTTCAACCGAAGAAACAGCAATCTGTTCCAACGCTGGAGGAAAAACTGGCTGTGTTGGACTTACTGAGAGATGGTATGTCGGTCTCCAACATTGCATGTAAATATGGCCGCAATGAATGTTGCATCCATGCCATCAAGATTCGAGAGAGAAATTAGTCAAGCCGTGGCAGCAAGTGCTCCAATAACTGCTAAGGTGATGAGCCAGGTGCATGATAAGACCTTAGTGAAGATTGAAAAGGCATTAAACTTATGGCTGGAAGGCATGAACTGTAAACGTGTGCCTATTGATGGCAACACGTCACGAGAAAAGGTTCTTAGCCTCTACGCGCTGTTCAAACCTCCCACCGAAGAGGGACAGCCTTCTGATGAGAAGGAATTCAAATCCATCCAAGGTTGGCTTGACAGTTTTAGGAACCGCTTCAACCTCGAAAATGTGCAGACTACTGGTGAAGCTGCATCTGCCAATGAAGAGGCAGCAAAAGCCTACCCTGAACAATTAAAGAAAATCCATAGAAGAAAAGGGCTATCTTCTGGAATAAGTTTTTAATGCTGATGAGACTGGGCTGTTCTGGAAAAAAATGCCCAACCACACTTTCATTTCGAAATCAGAAGGACAAGCCCCTGGCTTCAAAAGAAGCTAAAGACCATGCGACTGTGTTGTTTTATGGCAATGCAGCTGGGCATTTAATAAAGCCGGGCTTGCTCTACAGGGCTGCAAATCCCCGTGCCCTAAAAGGCAAGAACAAAAATCTCCTGCCTGTGTTTTGGCAGTCAAATAAAAAGGCTTGGGTGACGGCAGTATTATTTCTGGATTGGTTCCACAAGTGTTTCATTCCGGAGGTCAAGCTGTACCTTGAAGAGAAAGGACTTGACTTTAAAGTGTTGTTGATTGTAGACAATGCTCCTGGCCACACTGAGGCACTCCGGTTTGCGCATAACAACGTTGAAGTCCTCTTTCTCTCTTCTTCCCGCCCCTTCCACCCCCATACCACCTCCAACCTCTTGACCAAGTGTGATTCGCTGTTTCAAGGCCATGTATATGAGGCTTACATTCTCACGGATATGTAGCGCTATGGATGCTGATCCCAATCTTAATGTGATGGAGTGTTGGAAGTCCTTCAACCTTGCCGATTGGATCACTTACATTAAACAGGCATGCAATCAAGCCTGAAACAGTCAATGCATGTTGGCGAAACCTATGGAAAGAATGTGTGAATGATTTTAAGGTTTTCCCGACCATTGACAAAGAAGTGAAATGTATTGTTCAGGTGGCTAGGCAAGTGGGTGGTGATAGCTTCGTCAACATCCTTGAGGAAGAAATTGAAGAATTAATTGAGAGCCATAGAGAAACATTGACTAACAAAGAGAGGAACTGATAAAATCGTCTACAGAAGACGAAGATGATGCTGGCTCTTCCTGTTTGTCATCAAGTTGGAATCTTCATAAATTTGCTGAAGTGTTCCAAGCAGTGAAACACTTGAATGATTTAATTTTTGAATACGATCCCTCTATGGAACGAAGCCTCAAAATCACACGTAGTAGTACAGATGATTTGAGACCGTATCAAGAAATGTTTGAGCAGCTCAAGAGACAACAGTGACAGTTGCCGATCACCATGTTTTTCAAGAAAAACCAACCAGCAGCAGATGAGCTTGGCCCATCATCATCATCTACTGGATCAACATCAAGCCCTGACGACCCTCCTGTAGTGTCATCATTGTCGTAGACTAGCAAGAATATCCAGGATAAATGGTGAGTGGTTAGGTTTACTGTTTTTTATTCTTAAAAATACAGTACTATAAAATTATATTTTGCATCTGTACTCTTATATAGTGTACATTACTGTATACATTATACATTTATACATATTACTGTACAGGGTTGTATACTGTACACAAAACCATGTATACTGTACTTTATGGGCAATTTAAGGGATTTTCAAGGGTAATTTTGACTATATGCGATTTTCACCTTACGCGCTGACTTTAGAACCTAACCCCCATGTAAGATGCGACTCCACTGTATTTTAATTAATATTAGTTTACTCTGAGAGCCTCTTGGTACTTCCAGGTTCATTGAAAATTTGCCTGAATGTATCCTTACCAGCAACCGCTACAGATTTCACAAATATAAATAAGAACAAGTTAATTAAAACGTACTCCTGTGCTGAATGTCCTTCGCTGACTTTATGGGCAAAATTATTCCAATGAATTTGAAGCATTACACATTTTCTTAGGTACATTTCTCCTCCTCATCCCCACCCCTTTGGGTCTTTTCCAAATCAAATTAGCCAGCAGCAGACACACACCTACTGTTCATTTTTGTTTAATTTTCAGCTTTGGACCCAAGCTGTTTAAACAGATTACACCCTACCTTTATCAGAGAGAACTTCCTCATGCACTCATCAAAGCCAGTAGGGTTATTTGACTTATTTATTATCTCCTGACACATTGTGTATTACAAAGGAGTCGTATGTTAAATGACAAAAATGTGCTTTGAGTCATAAAAGGGATGGCTGGCTGGGCATATGCATACAGTTCCTCATAGGTTCAGCAAAGAGAAGACATCTAGGGCTGAAAGCTCAAAAGAAGTTACTCAACTTCGGCCTTGGCTACACTGGCGCTGTACAGCACTGCAACTTGCTGCATTCAGGGGTGTGAAAACGCACCCCCCCACCCCCGAGTGCAGCACTGTAAAGTGCCAGTGTAATCAGCGCCTGCAGCGCTGCACGCTCACTCGCAGCGCTGCAAGCTATTCCCCTCGGAGAGGTGGAGTACTTGCAGCGCTGTGAGAGAGCTCTTGCAGCGCTGGCGGCGCGACTACACTCGCGCTTCACAGCACTGCCGCGGCTGTGCTGTGAATCCCCAAGTGTAGCCAAGGCCTTCTTTTTAGGCTCCTCATTTCCATTGAAATGAGGTTAGGAACATAACTCCCTTTTGAGCATTCAGCCCCTAACTCCTGTTTGTTTTGAGGATTCTGTAGCAGCCATTAAAGTAGTATGTAACGGTTTAAATTAGTATATTTGAAATAATTCAGTTGCAGAAGTAGATTAGGTGTGAGCATATTTGAGTTTGAGTAATGTCTCCTAGTCCTAGTGTTTTGACTCGAGGAATAATTCCTTACAATTCTCATGTACCTTGAGCCTAGATTGTTAATACATGGCAAGATGGCATGGCCTTAGACCTGTGTTGGGAGCAACCTTGGTATTCTCTCTCTCCCCCAGACTAGCATGTGAAGCTACTGTGCTCCGGAAGGTTTGATGATAAATGACCACCCTCTGTAACTTGGCTCAGAGAGAGGTATTGACATCTGCTTCTGAGACCATATGCTACATTTTCCAGGTCAGAGGCAAGATGAATAATGGCCTTCCCAGTAGAGGGAGAGAAGTAAAAGATGCATGGGATAAAGTGAAGACCCAAAGAATGTCTCAAAAAGCCTCTTAGTTGGCTCCATCTATGGAAAAGGAGATTCAGTGTCTCCGTGACTGGGAAGACTCCCATGGTAACCCAGGGCATATCTACACTGCATGGTTACAGTGGCAGCACTGCAGCTATGCTGCTTTAGCGCTGTAATGTAGATGCTTCCTACGTCGACAGAAGGGGTTTTTCTAAATTTTAACTGTAGACAAGCTGGAAATATCAAGTGACTTTTCCACCATATTTATATTTAAAAAAAAAAAAAAGGCAGCAGCTCCTGACCAACAGTGTCAGCAAGATTAATTCACAGATCAAGATAATATGAGGAGTAATGGCAGTTTTTGATCTGAAACCTACACCACAATATTAAAATATATATAGCTCTGTAAAAAGAGCTGTTTAACAGTAACCATAGCAATTCCATCCATTGATGGAGCATTTGAGACCTAGCATAACATTTCTTTATTAAAGTTAATTATTGCATTTCTGTAGGAAACACAGTTGAAGATTAGTGTTGCTATATTAGATTGTGATGTGTTGCCTGCAGAGGCAATTGCATAGTTATACAGGTGCATGGAACTTAACCTCTGGATGCATTTGGATTATTTATTGTTTTTTAAACTTTTCTTTGAGTACGAGAACATGTGGCTCTTTGATACAAAAATTGTATCTGCTTATTGGAGCAGTGGATAAAGTTAGCGTATAAGTGATTAGTGAGATGCGATAGAACACCCTTTGCCCTATTTGAAAGTGTAACAATGAAAATGATGATTTTTTTTTTTCTTGTATACAACTCTTCACTGTAGGAACATAGGAGCCTGTTCTTCACTTGACATGGGTGCTTAACTCCTATTGGTTCTTAATGGGAATCTTGTATGTATGCTGAAGTGGAAAAACTGACTCAGAGGCTTGATGCATTTCATTGACTGTTGAAATGTTTTGAGGACTGAGATGTTTTGGCAATGGTATGTTGAAATCATGACTGCAGTATATTATCAACAATGACTAAAATTATAATCGGCTCACTTAACCGTGGCAAGCAGCCTTTCTGCTTTTTATCAAAATCCCTTCCAATTCTGAATCTGTATACAGTGTGAATTCCTACAACCTTGTTAGCTTGATCTCACAAAGTGCTCCCTCTGTATTAAAATGATGCACCCTAAATCTCAATCATTTTTAAATGATCTAGGCCTGAAAAGATGAAATGAGCAGCACTCCCATTAGGTTACAACACTTTGTGGAGTAGAGAGTGACTTCAAAGGCCTTAAGTCTATATTTGAGGCATCTTACTTTAGAAAAAAGTACTCCCTATTTGGGGAAAAAAATATAAAAGCTTCTTTGCATAGTGGTGAAACATTTGAAGTCACTTTATCCATCTGCATGCAAACCAAACCTTTAAAGAAAGTGTTTTGAAACGTTTAAAAAAAAAAAAAAAAGGCAAAGGGAGCTCTTTGGGGGTTTTTATAAGATGAAAGGTCTAAAACCCCCAAGCCCTCTTAGTTGCCCAGTTTTCCCTGCTCCCCCCTCCCATTCCATTACAGTCAAGTCATCTGCCAGTGCTTGATACCTGCTCTGACCATATGATCCTATCGTCTTTCTGTAATAAGACTTCACTCATTGTTTATGCCATATTTGAAAATCTCTGCTCACCTTTCCAAAACATATATGCCTATATTAAATGGAGGCCAGGCGCGAAATAAACTCCGCTGCAAGATACAATAAACAATCCATTCCCAACCCCCCACAAGCTTGGAAAGAAAGCAATCCACGAGTCTCCTGCAGAGAATACCACAGATGTGCTCTGGCATTCAGTGAGAGGAAGAGCATTCCAGAGTTGGAGGCCTTCCAGTGCTTCATCAGATTGTACCTAGGGACAGTTGGTATTTCCAGCTTCAGCAGTCCTTATTGGTGTTGCAAGACTTTTAGCGACAGGCACTCTCTCAGGTAGGCTGGTTGAATTTTAATAATGATTTAAATACTAATAGTAAAAACTGTGAAGTATAATGGGAGGCCCGGGAAGAGTGCAGGCTGTTCTGACACTTTTTTTTTTTTTTAAAAGCAGCTGTGGGGTGTGTGTTTACTTGAGTCACTTTTGACAGTTGCTTTGTTTCCACACAAATCTAAGCTATGGCAGGGCTTGTTTTGCACAACTAGTACCAAATGGGTGATCCAAACTGTAAAAACCCACTTCATTTGACCTGTGCCTTTGCATGGTGACAATATCAGTAGAATTCCTTATCACCTTCAGCTGTTCTGTGTATTTTTACTGGAGGGGAAGTAAGGGAAGAGGAGTACATCAAAGTAAATTATTTTAATAAATATTTTCTTAACACCAACTGTGTAAATATTGAGTCAGCTTTAGCATATCATGTCCTTGCAAGCCTGAGCAGGTTCAGGTGAAAAACAAATGTTTCCATATTAAGTCAAATGTCAACTAGGAAAGCAAAGGAATAAAAAAAAAAAAAAAAAAAAAAAAAATCCTCAGGGCTGCAGGTCCAAAAATACATGCTAAGGTAAAAAGTATGATGAAATGGGAGGGAAACTTACTCTGACACATTCTGTTACTGTAATTGGAAGAATCTGGAAACAGTAACAGGTGTGAAAACTGGCATTTCTCCCCACTTTCACACCTTTTACTTCCTTCCTTTTCTTTCCAGTGGGAAGGAAGCTGAAAAAAGTAAACTGAGAAAAAACAGCAGGAGAACCCTCCCAAATCCCAAAATCAAATAAGAAAAGTGAAGCTTTTGGGTTCCAAAAATCAAAATGAAATAGTGTCAAACAAAACCATTTCACTTTAACATTTGCAAAAAATTTTTGGAAGTTTTCACTTTCTGAGAAGTTATGATATTTTGATATCATTTTTTGGGGGGGGGTCCTGATTCTGGATAAAACCACTTTTTTTTTTTTTTTTTTTTTTATGAAAACCATCCAGAGGATGAAAATTCCACTTCTCAATCAGCTGTACTCAAAACCTACACCTCCTTGTGCTGCCTCCCCTTCAAGATAAATGCACATTGCACCAGCGTGTGGGAGCTGTTCTTGTTGCTGGCTGGCTGTGGCATATCAGTTAAAAGAGGATTTCAGCCTCCTAGGATATTGGATTGGATTTCTCCTGAGTACTAAAGTCACACACATCTTCCATTAAAAGCAAATTTTTCACAAACAAAATCCCTGAGATGCTAATCTATCTATTCAGGCTTAAGCCTTTACAAGGTGCTTATCACTGTTATTTAAACACTATATTTATATACATAATCAAGAATAGTGTTGAGAGTGCCTTAAATGGAGAAAATTTCCCATCTGTCCTTGTTTTTGGCTGTATGGTTTGTTTTTGTATTTATTTTCTTCTGCGTCACTCTCCTATAGTATGTCCAGTTGTGGTTGGCCAGTCATAGGAAGGGGTCATAAGGATGGCATTATCAGAGGCAGGGCTTGGATTTAGACCTGAACGTGGTCAGACTGATCTCCTTCACTGAGGCGTTCTATAGCTGACGAGCGCTCACTGAAACAGCCCCTTAAATCCAAGATGCCCTTATTCTTAGGTCAGTCCATTTTGTATCATCCCTGTCAAAAGCACTCTGCTTGGGACGGTTGCAAATATATTTGTAGTCCTAGCTTGTGTATGAGGCCTTGGCTACACTTGCAGCTGTACAGTGCTGTGAGGTAAACCTGTCTTCGTACAGCTGAGTAGGGAAAGCGCTGCAGTCTGTCCACACTGACAGCTGACAGCTCAGTGGCGTGGCCACACTTGCAACATTTGCAGCTGTGTTGGGAGCAGTGCATTATGGGCAGCTATCCCAGCATTCATGTGGCTGCAATGTGCTTTTCAAAACGGGAGGGGGGTGGGGTGAAGTGTGACAGGGAGTGTGTGGGGGGAGAGAGTGCTTTTTGGAGCATGTCATCACTCTGTTTTGCAAGTTCCGAACTCCCAGCCCCGTGCTCATTCATTCATTCACTCACTCAAAGCAAACAGCAAACTGTTTGCTTTTTCTCTGTGGTAGGATCTTTGAAACTGGCTCTTCCGCATTCCTGCAGCCAGAGTATTGGCCAATTGACAAGGTGATCAGTACAGCTTTGCAGGTTGATTCCTGGTACACACTCACAGGGGAGAGTCGTAGCCACTCTGCTGTATCTCTTATGCTTCTCGGGGAGGTGGAGTACCTGCAGCGGTGTACCCAGGGAGATACAGCGCTGCAAGTGCCCTGCCAGTGTGGACAGGGAGTGAGTTACAGCGCTGGGGGAGGCTTTACAGCGCTGTAACTTGCAAGTTTAGCCAAGGCCTAAGATACCCTATATAGGTATTTATCTGGCCATCATCACCATAGAATCTGGGAGGAGAGCCTGGCCCTCTTGCAAAATGCACACACTTTTCTCCCTGTACTCTATCAACTTCTGTAAACTTTCTTTTAAGAGAGCCAGATGTTGTCAGGATCCGTTTTGTGGACAGAAGTGATGGCTCATCTCCCTTTCTTAGGAAGCTGTTTGTTGGACAAACTACCATTTTACTTGTCGTGACTTGCAAAAATGTGTGTCCTCTCTCTGCCTTTGTAGAAGTTCTCTCCCCTTATATTAAGCAATGGAATAAGGAAAAGGTAAATTTCATCTGCCTTAGGCCATAGTAAATTAAACTTCTCCCAACATAGTTCACTAGAGCCTCATAGTTAGATCTTCTAAAGGAAGTGCCCAGAGTCTGGCTTTATAGCTGTAACACTGTCACAATCAACTGACAGACCAGATCTGCTTAGGATTTTAATATACAATCCATGGTACAAAGGGCTTTTATCCCCTCTCCTAATGCTGTAAACTAAAATTGAATTTTAAATTAACCCAAGACCCTATGCTGTTTCCAAATTTAGATAAATAATTTGCCTTTTTCCTTTCTATAAGAATAGTAAAGTGAACTGCGTTTCCAGCATTGACACTGAATGTGTTCTGCTTGTCCTTGCCTTCCCTTGGAGGAGAACACACATACTGTGGTGCCTTTAAATTACTGGTGGCTTGTCAGCAATCTGCCAGTTTGTTCTCGTAGTTTAAGAATTCTCAGCTTTTTCGGTTTCCATTTCTGTCTGATGACCCTTCTATTATCTTAGTACAGGTGTAAAATGATTGGACAAGGTACCAGACACTGGAGAATCTGGGTCAGTGCTGCTTAATCTGAAGCCTCATGATGTTCGCATAGACCAAATCTCCCTGAAACTTTAAAGATAATGTAACTGGGGGGAAAATTGGGAGAGTCAGATCTGTATTTTTGAAATTAAACCTTCTGAACCCACTGTAATGTGCTGCCAATATCTTAACAAGGGTTCTGTCAAACCTATTTCCCCATTACCAAATGATAAATTGGGTGTGTGGGGGTGGGGCGGGGGGAGATTGTCTTTTGGCAGAGAGCTGCAATGAGGAATTGTTCATTCCCTGGCCCCTTGTCTCTTCCCTTGTAAACAGAAACACTTCTCATAACCATATCCAGGAAGCTAACACTGAAGGAAATCCTCAGTGGGCAAATAAGCCTGCATTCAGTGTTCTAGCTAACTGGGCAATGTTTGTTTTTATTCCTGGAAAAATATACCAAGTATATTGATAGCACACGGGACAATGTGTGTATTTTGAGATGAAGGGTCAGGAGTATTGTCCACCAGGGACAATACCTGCCATTTTGGCACAGTCCTGTGCGTTCCAAAGCAAAGCTCTTCAGAAGTAATTTGGTGAACTCTAGGGATAAATATCTCTGCCTAGGCTGACTCAGTAGTTGCATCCAGATCAGGAGTGAATTCTAACGGGCTAAAGGAAAAAAAATCACCCTGAGTTTCACCTTCAGTTTTGGTGGTGTGATTTTTAACAAAGGACTTGTGACAGCCATTGCAAGATCCCTGCTTCCCTTTTCTTCCCCATCCTCTCCCCACGCCTGACGGCTGATTCATGCCAGCAAGAGCCAGGCATCTGACTCCGCTTTGTTTTCATTAACAAGTATAGAGATATTTGAGGTATTCCATTTCCTGGCCTGCATAAATGAAGGGAAAACCCGTCTTAAATTGTGACCAGAAGTTAAGCAGGCCTCGACTGACTTCCCAAGAAGCTTCCCTTAGACAAAAACGAGGAGTCCGGTGGCACCTTAAAGACTAACAGATTTATTTGGGCATAAGCTTTTGTGGGTAAAAAAACCCTTCAGATGCATGGAGAGAAAATTACAGATACAAGCATAAATATACTGGCACATAAAGAGAAGGGAGTTACCTTACAAGTGGAGAATCAGTGATGACAAGGCCAATTCAGTCAGGGTGGATGTGGTCCACTCCCAATAATTGATGAGGAGGTGTCAATACCAAGAGAGGGAAAATTCCCTTTAGAACACAGGCCTTAGCTGTTTTGCCCCAATTGTAGTGAAAAGTGGTCTTAAAGTCACCTGATAACTGACACACACAAAGAGCAATAGGTCCAAGCATAACATTTTTGTCATCTCCTCCTTTACCATCGGGAGGTATTTGAACATAAGTGGTTTCTTTCTGAAGCATTTACACAAAGAAGGTGCTCTGTCATAGGTGACAATCTTTCTGATCAAAAGCACTTTAGTGCATTCAGATAATTCCACAAAGAGAGTAGACTCTGGGAAAGGCCCCAGCCTTAAAGTACATTATGACATCGGTGACAACAGGGCCGGCTTTAGAAGGTGCGGGGCCCGATTCGGATACCCGGCAGTGGTCTGGGTCTTCGGCAGCGGGTCCTTCACTCGCTCCGGGTCTTCCACGGCACTGAAGCACCCACCGCCGAAGTGCCGCCGAAAACCCGGAGCGAGTGAAGCACCCGCCACCAAAATGCCGCCGAAGACTCGGACTGCTGCTGGGTGAGTAAAAATTAAAAAGTTAGGCACTCTTCTTTAGGGCGCGAGGCCCTCTTAGGCACGGGGCCTGATTTGGGGGAATCGGCCTAAAGCCAGCCCTGGGTGACAAGGTCATTCCCAGTATGCAAAGAAGCCAAAAAGAAGTAACTCCCCAATTAAAATATCCACAAAGGCATCTCTAACAGAAGACATTGAAATGCCATCTCTGCACAGTAATATATTTATCTTGAATTTTATCGTTCTTTTCAAATGAGGAGCATAGTGTTTGTGTGTGTGTGTGTGGGGGGGGGGGAATAAACAGAAGATGCTATAATTCTGCATCTAAACATTTTTTTTAAACATGAACCTTACATAGTGCTTTATACCGTTAATAAATAAAGGGCTCTGTTATCTCTTTTCTGTAGGGCATTGAAAGTGTGAGCTTGGGGGGAGGGGAAATGCAGGGTACTTGGAATTGAATTTCAGCCAGAATATATGCCAACGAGATTAGGCTTCATCTTTGGTCCTGGGGAGAGGAGAGTGTAAGTGGGTTTATCATGGGGTTTTCACTCACTGTTATTTCCCCCTTCTTTATATGTCATTGCTAGCCTTCTAATTTTTCCAGACAACAGTGCACACACCCCTGCAGCTGGGCCTGCATAATGATCACCTACTTCTAGACTGACATCAGTGTGGCTGCATAAATCTGAAGCCATCAGGGTGCCTATCTTAGCACTCTCCCCCACCTTCTTTTTCTGAAGAATAAGTGTCCTCTCTGCAACACTCTCATTTACCACCCGCTCGCGGTACCCGCCGAGCCAAGAAGCTGTTGGTGACTATTCTCCTGCCTATGCTAAATGTCTGGAAATTGTTCTTTTCTAACAAATATACAATTATTTTTTTTCTTTTCCAATGACAATTATTAGTGTAAATTGAAGCTTGTTCAGCGGCTGTATTTGACACAAACACTGTACGGTATGGCATTCAGCTTCTGTGATAAGCAAAGCTGACTCTCTTGATGTTTTGAATTAGGGAGTTGGGAATATGAAGAGCTTTTAGGACGAAGAATCTTGTTGGCTGAAATACTGGTTTTTATAAGATCTTAAGCTAGATATCGCCATATTCTCTGAGGCCCTATATTAATTCTGAATGATTGCTTCAAACCTTTGAATGAGGGCAGAGCTCTTGGCTTCCCAGCTGCCAAATTCATCCAACACATTGGCAGCTTGTAAATCACAAAGGGCTTATGGACTATTTAAAAGGCATTATTTTACAATAGGTCTCTTCCCCACCCCTCAACCCACAATGTACAATGTGTATTCAGAGGGCAGCAGCTGATATTCAGGAAAACTAAGGTTTTTCCTCTTGCCCCCCACGATTGGCACCCAGAAACAGGCTGATTGAAAACAAAACAAACAATAATGCAAAATTGGTTTAAAAGAGGACATCCTGAAGTATTTTTTGTTCTGCGCTCAGGATCTAAAATTCACAGAACAATTATGCAATGTACAATGTTAGCACGCTTTGCATACGGTTGAGGACCCATGCACCTTCATTTGCCTATGGTAGTTAGAAATGAAGGCTAGATCTCTGGTGTGTAGAAGGGATATAAAATTAATCAGTGAATTACTAACAATCTATCATTTAGCGTAAGGAGGATTGAAGACTTGTACTTCCAAGAGACTCTAGGGCAGTGGTGGGCAACCTGTAGCCTGCAGGCTGCACGCAGCCCATCAGGGTAATCTGCTGGTGGGCCATGAGACTGTTTGCATTGACCGTCGGGAAGCACAGCCACCCCCAACTCCCAGTGGTTGCGGTTCGCCATTTCCAGCCAATGGCAGCTGTGGGAAGCGGCGGCCAGCACCTCCCTGCAGCCTGTGCTACTTCCTGCAGCTCCCATTGGCCAGGAACGGCGAACTGCAGCCCTCGGGAGCTGCGGGTGGCCCTGCCTGCAGACAGTCAATGTAAACAAACTGTCTCTCGGCTTGCCAGCAGATTACCCTGATGGGCCGCAGGTTGTCCACCACTGCTGTAGGGCAATGTCTACACTTCACGGTTTTGTTGACATAAGGCAGCTTACCTCGACCTAACTAATGGAGTTGTACACACGGCAATGTTCCTCCTGCAGCTTTAACTCGCCTGCTACTCTGACATAATAAAACCACCTGGATGAGAGGCATAGAGCTTAGGGCGTGGTACTTAGAGCAACAGTGTCAGTGTAAACACTGCATTGTTTGTCGCTCTAAGTGGCCTCCAGGAGATTTCTAGGGTGACCAGATGTCCCGATTTTATAGGGACAGTCCCGATTTTTGGGTCTTTTTCTTATATAGGCTCCTATTACCCCCCCCCCCCCCCCCCCCGCCTGTCCTGATTTTTCACACTTGCTGTCTGGTCACCCTACAGGTATCTCACAGTGCCCACCCTGACTGTTCTGGTCACAGTTTTGAACTTGGCTGCCCTGCAGCCAGGTACACAGATGAATGCCCCTCCCCTGTTAAAGCCCTGGGAAGTTTTGAACTTGCTCTTCCTGTTTGCTCAGTGTGGAGAGTTCACATGGTAACTGCCCAGCTGAGCATGCCGGCTCCAGGCAGCAAATGCACTCCTGCCTGGAGAGCATGGGAGGTGGTAGATGTCCTGGGTCAGTGGGGAGAGGAGGCTGTGCAGTCACAGCTCCACTCTAGCTGCAGGAACTTGCTGGGGCATAAAGGGTATTGGCTAAAATAGGAAGACATAGCTGTGCCATGTAAAACTCAGAGCTGTAGCAGGCATAGCAGAAGGCAAGGGGAAGCAAATAGTTGCTTCTGGTGCAGAGCTGCTGATATGCTGTTTCTACAAGGACAGGACTACGGTCAGGGTGGTGAATAGCCAACCCCCCCCCCCCGTTAAGTTCTTCTTACAGCCTTGTGTTCATAACACACAGCGCAATACTGAAGAGCAGTGCAGGATCCATGATTTCTCACACAGATGGCTGGTTTGCACGTTACCAGGGCAGTAGAAAAGCAGCTGGAAACCTAGAAAGATGCCCATGGAATGATGGGACTGAGAAACTCGCATCATGTGATGCTGAGCCTGCACCCATGAGGCATTTCAAACCCTTCCCAAAATACCTTGTGGCAAGTTGTACAATGGGATAGCTACCCACGGTGCTCTGCTTTCTGTTGATGGAAGAGCTATGACTGTGGATGCACTCTGCTGACACAAGGACATGCAGTAGCAGTTTAATTACAGCGGTGGATGTATGTCAACGTAACTGAAGCCGACTTAGCTTTGTAGTGTAGACCGCCTAAGAATTAAGTGGGTTGTTTCTTAATAAAGAGAAAGAAGGTAGGTGAGTTAATATTTTTTTTTATTGGACCAACTACGGCTGGTGGAAGGGATAAACTTTTGAGCTTCATAAAGCTCTTCAGGTCTGGGGAAGATAACCAGAGTGCCTGAGTTAAATACAAGTCTGGACAGATTGTTAAGCATAAAGGGTTCGCACATGCTGTAGGAGACTACTTAAAACGAAGTGAGCAATTAACAGCAGGCAGAAGAATGAATTACAAATTGTAATGAGCCTTAAAACCAATGCATCTGTTTAGTCCATGGTTTTTAGTGTCTAGCAGAATTATGAATTTAAATTCCCAAGCTCATCTTTTGTGTGGGTTTCCTTTGAGGATACGGACTTGAAAGGTCAGACATGGAGTAACCACTTTGTGAAAAGTGGTTGCCTATGGGTGATATGGTGTTTTTTCTTATCACTTTTCTGTGTGCGTTCATTTGAGAACTTAACTATACATAATGCTGTTTCCTTACTTCTGACTCATGATGACTCGTTGCAGCCATGAGAAAGAGGCAAATCCAGTGTGATTGTTTGTGTGCAAACAGAATATGGAACTGGATGCCAGAAACAAATACCCACATGAATTCGGCTTATTAGGTTGTTTCATATTTGGGCTTTGTTTGTAACAGAGATAGCACACAAGACCCTATGGAAAGAGGAAAGCTCTATCGCTTTTCAAAGTATGCTCAGTGTTAATGATTTTTTTTCTGCTTTGTAAATGCTCTCAATTGACTGTAAAATGTAATAAGTGCTAGCGTGTCAATGACCTTTACCTACCCAGCTGGAATAATAGGAGAGAGCTGGTCTAAGACATATTGCAGTCATCGCTGACAGGTTGCCTCTACAACCAAATCTGTATAATTATAAAAGGAAAACACGGGCATGGGTGACAGTGGTTGTCAGTTGTAATAGTTCTTACTTCCCTTGATTAATTTAAAAAATCAGTGTCATAAGATAAAATATCAATTTGTCCTGTTACCTACATGATCTTTTAATTGAGGCTACAGGGTTATAGATTCAGGCCTTGATAAGTAACACCAGCATAGGACCCCTCCACCCCCCTCTCTTTTTCTCTAGGAAAGCAAGCAGGGGTTATTAGCTCATGTTGACTTGACATGAACATCTATTGGCCAATTTCCTATGTATTTTCCACATAATACACAAGTATAGCATTATAATGGATACATTTGGGAGCTCCCATACCTGTGAATTTCTGTGCAGAAAACATATGTAATAGTAGAGTATGTTGCAGTAGTTACCAATTTTGAGACCATTCTTGCCTGATATTTAAAGTGATTTAAAAAAAAACTTACTATTGATTATTGTACATTGGGTAATAACAATCTGAGTAAATGCGTATGGGGATAGAAAAAAAAATCTTTCTCTGATAGTCAGTCTGTCATCAGACTTTTGGATCTCCAACTGTTTCTAATTAACACTCAACCTACAAACATTGCAATACCATTGATAGAATTTGATACTATAAAACAGTTATATTGGACCAGTCTGCGAATGAAACTGTAACTCAAGACCAATAACAATGTGCAATAATCTCAAGCTAGGCGAATCTGGACAAAATCAACTCTTCCTGTAGCTGTAACATGTCTGTCCTTCTTCCCTATGTAGCATCGCTGCTCCTGAGCAGAGCTAGCAAAATCTGATTAGATTAGAATTTGAAAGGGTGAATGTGCACTCTTTTCTTCACATTTGAGATACTTGAAGTGGAAGAGTTGGAAAAAATGACCTATCCATTCCTCTCTAATAAAAAGAGTACTTAGAGGTTCTTTCTGCAGTGCACAAGCTCTTCATATGCTTTTCTTAATCAAGCATAAATATATTAGTTATCTAAGGATTGCAAAAAGGGTTCATGAGAACCTTTGTTTTCTGAGTGTCTCTCAGAAAGGAGGCTTTTAAGTGCTTAATAAACCTGCCAAAGAGCAGTTTAATAATTCAGTTTGAGTAAAATATCAAGCCAGGGCAAAGCTCAATGACTTGATAGCTTTGTGTGTCATTATGTAGGTTTCTGAGTGACCCCTGAGCCTTTTGCCCTTTGTTTGGCACAGGGTGGAACAGAAGCATTACTGAGAGCAGTGTTGCAAGCGAGGGGTAAGAGGAGCAACGCTGATTCAATTTCCTGTAAGCCCTTGGTGTGACAGCTGTGTATGATATGAGAAATAAGAGATGGATTTTTGTTTTTAATTTAAAAATACACCCTGATATAATTATCTGTGACGCTTAAAGGGTTACTGAGAAAATATTCATTTTACAAAGCAAATACTAGCAAGCTTTATAATGCCATGAAGCATAGTAATAATTTTAAAGTTCTTTGCTGAGGTTACCTATGTAAGGAGCTAGAATTTTTTTCCTTGGTTTTCATCTTCAGTTAATTCCCCAAAGGATTTATCTGTAACAAGGGAGATTTTGGTTACGTATTAGGAAAATCTTTAATTTTTAAACTATATGGGTAATTAAGTTCTGGAATAGGCTTCCAAGAGAAGTTGGAATCCCTGTTTTGTTGGAGGTTTTTAAGAACAGATTGGAAGGTCTAGGGATGGTCTAGGTTTACTTGGTTCTGCCAAAGCATAGATTCATAGATTCTAGGACTGGAAGGGACCTCAAGAGGTCATCGAGTCCAGTCCCCTACCCGCATGGCAGGACCAAATACTGTCTAGACCATCCCTGATAGACATTTATCTAACCTACTCTTAAATATCTCCAGAGATGGAGATTCCACAACCTCCCTAGGCAATTTATTCCAATGTTTAACCACTCTGACAGTTAGGAACTTTTTCCTAATGTCCAACCTAAACTTCCCTTGCTGCCGTTTAAGCCCATTGCTTCTTGCTCTATCCATAGAGGCTAAGGTGAACAAGTTTTCTCCCTCCTCCTTATGACACCCTTTTAGATACCTGAAAACTGCTATCATGTCCCCTCTCAGTCTTCTCTTTTCCAAACTAAACAAACCCAATTCTTTCAGCCTTCCTTCATAGGTCATGTTCTCAAGACCTTTAATCATTCTTGTTGCTCTTCTCTGGACCCTCTCCAATTTCTCCACATCTTTCTTGAAATGCAGTGCCCAGAACTGGACACAATACTCCAGTTGAGGCCTAACCAGCGCAGAGCAGAGCGGAAGAATGACTTCTCGTGTCTTGCTCACAACACACCTGTTAATACATCCCAGAATCATGTTTGCTTTTTTTGCAACAGCATCACACTGTTGACTCATATTTAGCTTGTGGTCAACTATAACCCCTAGATCCCTTTCTGCCGTACTCCTTCCTAGACAGTCTCTTCTCATTCTGTATGTGTGAAACTGATTGTTCCTTCCTAAGTGGAGCACTTTGCATTTGTCTTTGTTAAACGTCATCCTGTTTACCTCAGCCCATTTCTCCAATTTGTCCAGATCATTTTGAATTATGACCCTGTCCTCCAAAGCAGTTGCAGTCCCTCCCAGTTTGATATCATCTGCATGGAGGGCAGGAATTAATGAGTTCTCAAGGTCTCTTCTAGCCCTACATCTCTATGGTTCTATAAATGGGAGTTGAGGTCAAGGTCGTGGATCTTCAAAAATTGATGCCTATAAATGAGTTCCTGAAGTCAGCTGGAGGTGCTTAGGTGTTGGTTGATTTTTAAAATCGGGTCGTTTGGTAAGGTGCCTTTTCTAGGTATCAATTCTTGAAAATCTTGGCTCATCTAAATTTATATACATATTTTAAGCCTAAATTTGGCTCTCATTAATAGTACACTTATGTTGAAACAGATTAGAAAAGAGGTCCGTTTATGGGGTGGCTCAAGGAGATAGTCTCTAGAGTCTGTACTGTTAGGTCATGATTCAAAAGCAACCCTGATTTGTTGTGACCCAAGAGTCATCACCATCTGAAAAGAGTTGGTGACCTTGGTCCAACTTCACATGCAGAATCCGTATTTACAAACTGGGATAAAATGGCAACTTTGTTATCCATCTGAGAGATTATGCAACTACCCTTTTGTCCTTAGAAATGACACCGCCAGATTGAGAGAGACAGGCAGGGAAACTTCCTTGTACTCTGGATATAGAAAACTTCAGTTCTTTTGTGTTGTAAAAGTTCTGTCCAACATAAAAACAGAAATCTACTAAAAGAGAAAAGTACCCAGATTAAACAAAAAAAAGTCAAAAACATCACCTGCTGGTATCAATCTTAATAATGGCTGCTTTGAATCTATGGTAGGTTGGGTTATTTAAACAGAAAACAAATCTAAACATTTATCATAGTTGCATCAGATGTCTGACTCCAAAATGTCTCCTCACATCTATGTTGTGAGAGACTAAGTATTCCTTTCTTTCCCCTTACAGGTAGGCTGATCACAAGGCCAAGACTTGGTTCCAGGGCTTGTTTTAGCTCATCGGCGTTCAGCTGAAAAACCTTTCTAAAAGGCCAGATACTTACACCATCCCATCTCCTTCCTTATTCCCAGCTGGAGCATATTATCATATTCTACGCAGTGCTGCAGTGGTGTCTGCACATATTTTCAGATGAATTTTATTTTCAGGTAAGTGCACATTTTTAATAAATAGCACACTATTTTCCATTTAAAGTGTATATGTTCCTTGTCAATTTATATAACATACTTTTTTTTCTAAGCAAACTACAAATCACATTTTTATTGCTATTAATGGAGAACAACTTGTAAGAGTTGATTTTTGGAAGGGTAGTGTTTAAAAAACAAACAAGTGGTAGTGGTTCCAGTATCCATAAATCTATGTATGGAGGGAATGTTTTACCAGAACAGGTTTGTGCCAACATCAGCAACATGCTACAACCTAATAAAGTGTTAGTGTGTTAACCCTGTTTTTCTTTGCTTTTATTCTGAGTCTCCTGTGAGGGACTTAGACAGACAGTGTGATCCAGTGAGTCTTGTGAGTATGGCATTATGACTGTGTCCCTGGGGGCAAACAAATAGATTTAGGATTGTTCTGCTATCAAGTTTGCTCACATTGATTAGTGAACACTGGTTTGGCAGGAATCATAGCAGAGACTGCAGTCAAAGTCTCTTCCCACTGTGAGTTTGCTTCATTGTGAAGTGTCTTAAGACCGTGTTTATCTTTTTGATGCCATGGACTGGCTTGTTGCCTTCCTAAACTGTGTCAGGGAGATCTCAGGGACTGGCGCCAGGCCACAGACCGGTCATTGAGGAACATTGTCTTAAGAGACATAAGGTTACTGTTGAGATTAATAGATTGCACATACATGGCTTTGGGTGAATCTTTTACTTGCAAACTGACTTGAAACCATGTAAAGAGAGCCTGCCAGACATTTTGACCATTCCTGCAAGTTCTGACTTCTGGAGAGGTACTTCAGGTTTTGCATCAACATGAGAGAAATATGAGGTTTGTAACTATTTTCCTATCAGTGGTGTAGCTCAAATGTTGATCTCTTCTTACCAGTAATAATTGTCCGTAAGTGATACTTTTTCAAAGATAAGACCTTACTTTCTTAAGAGTCTCTTAAATATATCCTGCATTAACTTGAAAGACATTATAACACAACAAAATGGAGAAGAAAACAAGAGTAAAACAGATAGATAGATACACTTGCTCATTGAAGATCAGTTAGGCCAATTTTCCTAATTTTGCATCTCTCACTTAGCTGACATGCAGCCAGTTATCAGCTATCTTTTTACAGATGGTGCAATGCAATTTTAAACTTCCCCCTAGGAACTAGAAGAAATCATCTGCATATAATTTTACAGATACCTGTTCAGCAGAGTGAATTGAAAAAATTGAAAATGCATAGACTGATTATAAAAAAAATCTTCAGATGTGTGTGATATTTTCCCCCCTCTAAGTATAGGAAAGAGTTTTAAAGCAGCCACTATTTTAATTGGTCTAAAGTATAAGTATATGTGTGTGTTGGCAAGAGTATCCAGAATAAGATGAATGTTAGTACATGATTAATTTTCTTGTGATATTTTTAAACTATGCTGCATGCTGTGGTTTATATTTTTTTAAAAACTGTTTAATGTAGTGGGCATCTCGCTGAACACTTTTTTTAGTTTTAAAAAAGTGAAGTTTTACTACCAGCTGAAAAATGTTAATGCTCTCTTTTAAAGTCAGAGACTAGTAAACTTAAGTGCTTGGAATTAAGTTACTCCATGTCACAGTACTAGGTCAAATAATGGAATGTAAAATCTATTTCATGGCCATTAAAGATTGTGTTGTTCTCTACTGTCAGAGTGGGGAGTATTGACCTTCATGTCATGGTTGAATTCCAGGGAGGGTAATTACGTTTTCTGAAGCTAAAATTTCCCTTGTAGTTTTCAGTCAGGTAAGAGATTCTTCCTCACTTCCAGTCCTAATCCTATATTTGTCCAAAATAAGGGATCTGCCTATTTTCTGAGCCATGATACCTGGGTACTACGGAGTAGTAGTTCAGCTCTGGCTCCACATTTTCTGACTTTCATGGACCCTTACAAGATGAAAAAATATGTCTGGGAATAGTCTAAATCTGACACCTTTCTGGATTTGTTGATGCATCTGATAAGAACATAAAGAATGGCCATACTGGGTCAGATTAGTGGTCCATGTAACCTTGTAGCCTGTCTTCCGACATTGGCCAATATAAGAGGCTTCAAAAGGAATGAACAGAACGGGGCACTCAAGTGATTCATCCCCTGTTGTCCAGTCCCAACATCCTGCAATCAGAGGGCTAGGGACACTCGGTTCATAGGATTGCATTCCTGATCACCTTGGCTAATATTGGTGGACCCATCCTCTCTGAATTTATCTAATTCTTTTTTTAATCCGGTTATAGTTTTGGCTTTCACAACATCCCCTAGCAACGAGTTCCAAAGGCTGACTGTTGTGTGAAGGAATACTTCCTTTTGTTTGTTTTAAATCTGCTGCCTATTAATTTCATTTGGTGGCCCCCGGTTTCTCTGATTACAGAAGAATATTTTAAGCATAGAAAACATTCCATCTAATTGAGGGTTAGCCATTGTAAAAGCTCACATTTTAAACAATTAGACCATTACCAGAATTAATATGCAAGTTCCAGATAATAGCTGGACTGAAGAGGTTAATTTTTTTAATTTTTCAGAAGCCTTAACTGAGCTGGTAACTGTTTTGTTGAGATCTCTTCCTTGCAAGGAGAGATGGGCATCCCTGTGCTTTTATAATATGTGTTAAGTAATAAAAATCCGTAGTCAGTAGTCGGGATAGGGGTTCAGAATATGCCTCATTACTGTAAGGGATCTGTGGGATAGTAAATGTGAATATTAACTACTCTCATTCTTATTAACAGTAGCAAATGCTAAAGGAGAGAGAAATGGTCTAATTTTGTAGCAGTTTTATGAATTGTGTAAATCTGTATTTTTTTAAAAAGGTTTATAGGTTGTCCAGTCTGGTTTTATGTATGCACCACTTCATAAAAAAGAAAAGAAAAAAAAAACAGCTTTGAAATGCTGTAAAATTAATATATAATGAAAAATTTCCTGATATATACACAACACTATCAGACGTAGAAGCAACCTCTATTAGTTTCCAGCTTTATTACATTTTCTTCCCTTGACCAGTGGCCAGGACCCGGGCAGTGAGAGTGCCACTGAAAATCAGCTCGTGTGCCGCCTTTGGTTGCCTACCCCTGTTATAAGCATTCTTAAAATTTGATACTCTTAACATGTTTCCCTTTCCAGTGGCTAACCTAAACATTTCTGACAAATTCATCTCTTTATCACCTTTCTTTAAAATGCCCAAATACATCTCTACCTTGATATAACGTTGTCCTCGGGAGCCAAAGAAGCTTACCACGTTACAGGTGAAACCGCGTTCTACTGAACTTGCTTTGATCCACCGGAGTGCGCAGCTCCCCCACCCCCGAGCACTGTGATGTGTAAAGTGTTCTAAAAGCACATCAAGCTTCTTACACACAAAGATGATATGCTGGAAGGTGTTAATGGTAGCCATCAATCCAGACCTGGTAAAAGTCAATGGGTGTACTAAGCACCCTTCCTTCAGGCTATAGCAGTGGTTCCCAAACTTGTTCCGCTGCTTGTGCAGGGAAAGCCTCTGGTGGGCCGGGCCGGTTTGTTTACCTGCCACATCTGCAGGTTCGGCCAATCGCGGCTCCCAGTGGCCGTAGTTCGCTGCTCCAGGCCAATGGGAGCCGCAATTGGCCGAACCTGCAGATGTGGCAGGTAAACGGCCCGGCCCACCAGGGGCTTTCCCCGCGCAAGCAGCGGAACAAGTTTGGGAACCACTGGGCTATAGGAAGGAGAAATTAAATGCCCCTTTGTTCAGTGATAGCTGAAACAATAGAAGTCACTGCCTGAGGTACAGATCAGCATGACAAGGCGTGAGTAAAAGCTAAGCCATGTGGCCTGGGGAGTTTCCCTGGCAATTGATAGCAAACTGACTGAGACATTGATTCCTTTGCAACTGTGTGTGAAAGGAATGAGAGAGTGAGCAGTGGTGCATGGCCCTGGGAAAAAGCAGAGAGCAAGAGAGAGCATGAACTGCTTTTGGGTAGGAGACTTGGATTTCTGAGCAAGGAAACCGGCTCTTTGTCCATTTCTGCTGTGTTCAGAGAAACAGGGCTTTGTGCACATCAGTGGTGGGCAACCTGCAGACTGCGGGCCGCACGCAGCCCATCAAGGTAATCCGTTGGTGTGCCGTGAGACAGTGTTTACATTGTGGACAGCCGTGCCTGCAGACAGTCAGTTCCCAGCGGCCACGGTTTGCCATTCCCGGCCAATGGGAGCTGTGGGAAGCGGCAGCCAGCACGTTCCCCTGCGGCCCACACCGCCTTCTGCAGCCCCCATTGGCCGGGAACAGTGAACCAAGGCCCCTGGGAGCTGCGGGCAGCCGTGCCTGCAGACAGTCAATGTAAACACTGTCTCGCGGCCTGCCAGCGGTTTACCCTGATGGGCCACAGGTTGCCCACCACTGGTGTACATTGTTTGTAAATAAACAGGATTGCCCCCAAAGAAATACCTTGTTCCCGTAATCAACTTCTCCTAATGGAAACGACCTGGCAAGGCCACAGATATTGACTAACCACTCGGACCAAGAGGCAACAGTATTAACCTACATTAATGTACATGGTTTATTGGTCCTGTTTACTAAGGCCTGCTTCAAAGCCCATTAAAATCAATGGCAGTCTTTTGATTGACTTCAGTTGGCATTATCCAGTTAACAGTTCTGCTACAAAGTTCTATATGTGCAAGAGTCCAGGCTGCACATCTGCAAAGGAGTATGTCGTCGCTAGATTAAATGGCATCATTTTCATGCTTTTGTGCAAAATAATACTAAATGCATTGAGAACAAGCTGTTAAGGTACCTGATCTCCTGCAGCTCATAGGACTGCCTACAGGGTAATTCACAGCAGCTCGACTGAATTGAGAAAAACAGCTCACTGGTAGCTTAGGTCTCTAAAGAAGTGTCACAGCAGGAAATTATTTCATTTTGAGCCTGAGAAGTATTTCAGCCAGGTGACAGCAATCATCAGAAGCAAAATTTGACATTGTTAAAGAATCCATAAATATATAGTGTGCTCTGCATTAAAGGCTGCCCACCTACAGGGAGAAAGTTCTGTGGAATGCTATGTTAGTCACAACTCATTCTTATGAGAGTTTGAGCAAATAAAACACAACCACCTAAATTAAAAGGTTTGTAGAAATCAATAAGCATTAGAAGTGGGCCAGTATTGAAAGCCCTGGCAGCTACTTACATTGGTATTTTGCTCCCACACCCTATCCACTCTACTCAAGCTGCTTATGAATTCCCCCTTTGTGTCCATTTCTCATATCTACATCAGTGCCTTGTTTCATGTGGCCCCTGTTCCTAGAGCTCATGCATCTTCCCTTCTAAATCTCTTCCCAAAACCCACTTGTTTTTCTTTGAATGATAGTCTTGAAAATCCAAAACCTGTACTACATAACCATCAAGATATGTTCACTGCTTAAGTGACTGACTGCATGATTTGATTGTCTTTGATTCATATGTTCATCTGTTTCCCACACCAAAAAAACCTCAGTCCCTGTGTTGTTGACTTCTGTTTTTGTCTTAACTCTGGCCTTGATCCTGCAGTTGGATCTGCACAAATGCACATGTGGTAGTCCAGCAAAGTTGGAAGAGTGAGGCGGGGTCGGGGCATGACTGCATGGCACAGAGGTCCACCTGCATATATCCAATTTCAATGGATATACGCTCTTTGAACCTGGCTGCAGACAAAGGCTTCAGGCTTTGCAATATGGCTATAGATAAAGGCCTTATCCTTACACAGGAAAAACTTTGACTTATCAGTGGTGCCTGTCTCAAGTCTTCACAAGAGCGAATATTGAGACTATTTTAAAAATTAAAGTGTTTGTATCCATAAGTCATTCTAATAATGTTAAGAAATGTAATTAACCGTAGCTGAATTACTCTGATGTTTGCATAATGAAGGAGTGGGAGACAAAGTCTGCTTACACTGAGATATCCAAATCATTATAATAAGTAAACTTCAAACTTTGGAAAACTTAATCACAGATCAACTATTTAAAAGCCAGCTACCTTTTCAAGAGTGTCTTACTGGAGTATGGAACAGAATTTGTAATGAACAAAATACTTCTACCAGTTAAAGCCATACAGCCCATAGACTAGGGCAGACATGGGCAACCTACGGCCCGTGAGCCACATCCGGCCCACGGGACAGTCCTGCCTGGCCCCTGATCTCCCAGCCGGGGAGCCTAGTCCCTGGCCCCTCCCCCGCAGCCATGCCGCTGTGCGGGCCGCACTCTGGCCCGCCGCTGGAGTGCAGCTGGCTCTGGCCGGGTGTTGCGACTGTGAGCTCCTGCTGCTGGTAAGGGGGTGAGGAGTCCTGGGGGGGCAGTCAGGGAGGAGGGGGTGGTTGGATGGGGCAGAGGTTTTGGGGGGGCAGTCAGGTGATGGGGAACAGGGAGGGTTGGGAGTGGGAGTCCCGGGGGGCCTGTCAGGGGGCAGGGATGTGGATAGGGGTCGGGAGGGCAGTCAGGGGACAGGGAGTAGGGGGGTTAGATAAGGGGGTGGGATCCTGGGGGGCAAGTTAGGGGCGGGGGGTCCCGGGAGGGGGTGGTCAGACGATGAGCAGAGGGTCGTTTGATAGGAGGCGGGAGTCCCGGGGGGGCTGTCAGGGGGCAGGGGACTGGATAGGGGTCGGGGCAGTCAGTGGACGGGGGGGTTGGATGGGTTGGGGGTTCTGAGGGGAGCAGTCAGGGGGGCAGAAAGTGGGAGGAGGCGGATGGGGGCGGGGGCCAGGCTGTTTTGGGAGGCACAGCTTTCCCTACCCGGTACTCCATACAGTTGCTCAACCCCGATGTGGCCCTCGGGCCAAAAAGTTTGCTCTCCCCTGGACTAAGGCTATTGTTGATACAGTATCCGTTGACATAAGATAGCATGCAGACTTTTAACCGCTGTCATGGCAGGCATTCAAGGTGCATTGAAATCCCAAAGTCACTGATAAAATCATATCTGAGAATTCTGGACAGATTATTAGCGGGAGGGAAGCCACTCTGACAAAGACTGTCTTCCCCCCCCCCCCCCAAGTGAATTTATTCTTCTGAGCTTTCTTATTCAGTTAATTCTTGTNCCCCCCCCCCCCCCAAGTGAATTTATTCTTCTGAGCTTTCTTATTCAGTTAATTCTTGTCTAGTCCATACACAAATCTATTCACTTTCAGAATGTGTTGTAGTTATAGAGAATTTAGATTGTACGGTATGCACAAGGTAAAGGTTTTTGTTTCTTATACGGAGAACCACCTAGCAGAACGCTATTTTTGTTAATTGGAAGAGAATACAAGTTCCAAAGGGCAATAGTTAGATAGCAGATAATGGCAGAGGAAAAATTCATTGGCAAACAAAACATTTTCTAGATGGAAACTTTGTAGAAATGAGTCTGCCAATTCCACTTCATTTGCATCTTTATTAGTAAAAACTATGAAATACTGCTGTTTAATTCTGAACATGTCCATTGTACGAGCAGAGGGGACTTGGTGTGATTTTGTAAAATTGGATTCTGCTTCTGGAGAATAGTGGTGAATGTGTGTGTGGTAATCTGAGTCTATTCCTTTCAGTTCAGTGGTGTCCACTCATTTTAGTCAGAGCGCTAGACATCTTATTTCAAAAAGACCAAGGAGCTACAATCAATATTTTGATGGTAGATTTCTCTTCCTTGTTCCACTCCCTTTCTGTCACTCTGGCAGCAGAGTGGAAGGGACTTGCAAGCCCTCTGCTGCAGATATTCTTGGCATGGGGATGTACCCAGCTGGTGTAGAGCCTGTGTACAGAGCATCCTCTGTACCTCCCAGTCCAGTCTGTGGTTCAGGGGCATGATAAATGGCTAGCGAGGAAGTGGCTGGTGTGCACCCTGCTCACACTGTTCCCAGCTGGGATATGCCCCCTTGTGATCCATTGTCCATAGGTGCACATTAAGGCAGCCTTTGGGCAGAGAATCAAGGAGCTGTCAGTGGTTGTGGGTTCTCAGCATTTTTTTTTCCCCTCTGCTACAGCTGCCCTAGGGGTAGCTGTGTAGGGAAGAGGAAATAGCCTTTGTTAGACACTTCTCCTGGCTCAGGCAAAACCAGTCAAGTTCCCATCCTGCTCTCCTTGGGGGTCCCACAGCCCACCAGTGAAGCAGGAAGTAGTACAGCCAGAACTTCTGTCACCTGTGATACACCTGGTCACAAATTCTGCTGCTGAACAATTGCTCAGAGTACTCCTGGCTCATACCAGAGCTGTTCCTTAAACTGCTAGGAAAGTGAGGGAAGGCAATTGGGATACCTGTTCAGCTACACGTAGAAGTGGGGCTAATTCAGACATGTCAATTTAAGAACCACGGTGTGGCTCAGTGAAAACACTTTTTGAAATCATGTACAAATACAACATTTCTTCTTCCATAAGGTTTAATTCAGTGCCTTACAGGCCACAGGTTGGACATCTCTGCTGTAGCCCCCAGAAGTAAAATTATAGTTCTATAGAGCTGGGACTTAGAACTGTAGTGAAATTGTGGGCAAGGAAGCAGTGTTCTCTCTAATTTTTCCCGTACATGTGTGGAATGAGTTTTGTTATGTGCACCAATATAGAGGTGATGTGTGACACATCACTCCATATTGGTACACATAACAAAATTCACATTGCGGGGGTGGGGCAGAGGTGTTTGTTGTGTAGGAGGGGGGCTCAGGGCGGGGGCAGAGGGTTGGGGTGTGTGTGGGGGGCCCTGCGGTAGGGCTGGGGATGAGGGGCTTAGGGCTGGGGGTGCAGGCTCTGGGGATGAGGGGTTTGGAGTGCAGGCTGCCCCGGGGCTACAGTGGGGAGAGAGGACTCCCCCAAGCTCTCTTTCTCAGCAGCAGCACTTGGGCTGGGGGGGATAAGAGCCTCTCCTCCCGGCCTGGTCCAGACCGGGGGAGGGATGCTCTCCCCTAGCTGCGGCAGGTCCAGGCTGGGGCTGGGTTGGGTCCAGGGGAGAAGCATCTCTCCCTGCCACAGCCTGAGCACCTGCATAGCGCTTAATAGGCTGTTCCGCGGCAGCACAGCTTAGGGGGAACTTAAGCAGGGACCAGATATGTAGACGCCCGGATTACATCCGCTCCTTAAAACTGAATTCAGGTAAGACCAACATTCTTCTAGTTGAAAGAGGGAAAATGGGGTTCTTGCCTGCAGACTGGCAGGTTGCAATCAGCACCAGGCTCTGGTTGCTGTTGCATTAGTTATGTAATGGGTAATTGAAAATCTTCAATAGCCTCCATTAAGGGAGCCTATTCTGCGCCCCAAAAATCTTATTACAGCTGCCATCATTCCAGCATAGAAGAACTGGGAAAGGAGGTCTAAACCACTTCTGAATGAACTCGTGACTTAGCAATATGAATCAGTTGGTCTTTATTGCTAGCAGGGCCAGCTACAGGCACCAGCCCAGCAAGCAGGTGCTTGGGGCGGCCAAGGGGAAGGGGCAGGACGTCGGGCTGTTCGGCAGCAATTCGGCGGGGAGTCCGTCTCGGAGGGAAGCACCTGCCGCTGAATTCCCGCCAAAGAAGAAAGCGGCGCAGTGGAGCTGCCGCGGGAGTGCCGCCGATCGCAATTGCGATCGCGGCTTTTTTTCTTCATTTTTTTTTTTTTTCCCGCCGCTTGGGGTGGCAAAAACCCTGGAGCCGGTCCTGATTGCTTGTCTTTGCCCCCTGGAATTGAGCACTCGTCCTTCCATATTTTTTGTTCTTCAGTGACTGCTGGCAAAAGCAGCAAGAAAGAGGCTCTAACCAGGCCTTCTAGGCTGCAGTACAGGGCTCTACTTTCATAGCCTTCTTTCTTTTTCCCCATTTCTCAGTCCATTGTGCCTGGAGCCTGAGCTACCACTATAATTTAAAACTGAAATTACAGAAAGATGATTCCAATCTCTGTGTTAAACTCTAACTGAGCAGCTCCAGACTAAATATTATTGTAAGACTAACTAAATATTGTTGTTAATGTAGGATTGGCGGAACCAAGTTAGAACAGTATTGTTGCAACCATAGGTCTAAGCCCATGTCCCTATACATAAGCAAGAGCATTGGGTTTTTAAAATACAGTTTTGCCCTATTCTAGCTGGCTGGCTAAAATTAAAATGAGTTTAGAAACCAATTGAAGCAGGGACTGTGTGTTTTAAACATGGTTTTATTATGCATTAACTCATTTTTCAGGGCACTTCTCTTAAGGCCTCAAGCCAAGATTTTCAAAGTGACTGGTGATTTTTGGTACCTGAATTTTTGGATGCTCAGCTTTATACTCCTTCTAAAAGAGCCTGGTTTTCAGAGGCTGAGCTCAGCACTTTCTTCAAAGTGTCTGAAGTTGGGCACCCAAATATCATTAATCACACTTCAGAATCTTGGCTTCAATTCCTATTTTTAAATGCAGGCAATTACCGTATGAGATGTTAATGTGTTGTCTTGCTGGCTGGCAGTACCTTATTTCATACCAATTAAATGTGGTTTTGTAAAGTGGGCAGGCTCTGGAGAAAGGCTCTCTACTGCAGTGCCATTCTTCATTGATCATAGGCTTCAGTTTGGCCCAGGTGAGATGTGACACAGATGTTCATGTATATGGATGTTTGATAGCTCACAGCGTGTGAATTATTAATCTTCATCCTGTTTTGGGTGCCTATATTTAGGAAAGGAATACTTAGCATAGATGGCAACTACTGAAGGATGTTTCAGACGCTGAGGATTGTTTTGTGTCAGGAAATTATCAGCCAGAGGGAGGATGCTTGTGCAGTTACTGCCTTTTTGCTACCTGTTCTGTGGAGAAATAGATCACTTCAGTTTATCTTCCAGTGCTTTCAGCATCTTTCACAACCCCATATTTACTTAATAAGTGTACATTATGCACATTTGTTGGAGTCTCAGAACTTGGGAAGAACAGCAATAAAACGAAATAGCAAACATGAGCTTCCACTCATTCTACACGATTCCTCCCTCATGTTTCCCCACTTCATTTTCCCTCTCACCTCCTTGGATGATTGTCAGGCAAACCTGGTGTTGGAGTAACATGGAAGGTGACCTGAGCCTGAATTATTCATTTTGCTATGCACGAGGTCGCCCAAGATAACACATTGACAAATGAGGGATAAGTACATATGGCAAATCTCCTTTTTGGGGCAGAGCGACACTGAACTCCACAATCTGAACTGTTTGCAGGCTTGTGCACACTAAGCTTTAGTTTTATTTTTGGTTAGTGACAAAATTAAAAGCAACCTGGGATCACCTGTATTGGCCTCAATATGCTCAGAACTTTTGTAGCTCTGCATTAAAATAATGATTATAATGAAATCTCATGCTTCAGGGATTCAGCCAGTCATCTGTGAGGGATAGGAAGTTTTCCCCCCCGTTGATGCATAACTAGCTGATGTGGCTGTTTTTTATTTTTATTTTTTGTTATCTTCTGAAGCACTAGAGATTGGCCACAGCAAGAGACAGTACACCAGATGGAGGTGGGGACAGTGGAGGATTGGTTCTAAGGTGGAACAGAGAAGCCTCTTTTTCAAATGCCTGCTAATGTGTCTTGCTCACGCACTCGGGCTTATGCTGTTCACCAGATTTGGGATTAGGGAGGAATTTTCCCCCAGGTCAGATTGGCTGTGACCTTGGAAGTTTTTCAACTTCCTCTACAGCAGGGATCAGCAACCTTTGGCATGCGGCTCGCCAGGGTGAGCACCCTGTTGGGCCAGGCCGGTTTGTTTACCTGCCGTGTCCGCAGATTCGGCCGATTGCGGTTCCCATTGGCTGCAGTTTGCTGCCCCAAGCTAATGGGGGCTGCAGGAAGTGGTACGGGCCGAGGGATGTGCTGGCCCCCGCTTCCCGCAGCCCCCATTGACCTGGAGCGGCGAACCGTGGCCAGTGGGAACCGCGACCGGTCGAACCTGCGGAAGTGGTAGGTAAACAAACCGGCCTGGCCCGCCAGGGTAATTACTCTGGTGAGCCGCGTGCCAAAGGTTGCTGATCCCTGCTCTACAGCATGGGGTGTGCTTTGCCTGCTGAGAATATCTGTGTATATATCACTTAGTCAATTCCCTGCCATTGCATGGGCCTTGGGCATTAGTGGCACCTTGGTCTCTCCATTCTCTTTCTGTGGTGCACAGTTCAGTTTCCTGAGGACTGAAATGCTGTGGTATAGCTAAAATCTTTGGGCTTAATATAGGAGTATCTGGGTGTAAATTAATGGCCTGTCATGTACAAGAGGTCAGACTAGATCTGATGGTCCCTTCTGGCCTTAAAATCTATAAAAGTATGAAGTTACCTTATGATAACTTTTGATTTTTATTTAACATTTCTCAAGAATTGAAACACCCAAGTAAATAAGAATATAATAATATATGGAGATATATCTATCTCGTAGAACTGGAAGGGACCCCGAAAAGTCATAGAGTCCAGTCCCCTGCCTTCATTAGCAGGACCAAGTACAGTCCTTAATTCATGAAATAGTTGAATGAAGTTTGTTTTCAGTGCTTTGAGAGGTGAAATGTTTCTGGAAACTTAAGAAAATTCTTCTGAGGTTTCAGAAGCCAAGTGTTCCAAAACTTTTCTTGCTGATAATGGACATGAAGTCCTGTGGGAGATTGTTATTTTGAAAAATATTTATGGCTTTACTGCTGACACGAACATGGTTGTTAGAATATTTCAAGTGCTGATAGCGTAAAGTGGCCTTGACTGGAATTTTGGTAATCTTGAGTGAAAACACATGTTAAACCCTTTGTTGAGCTATCCTGCAAAGCTATGGTTGGTAGTGTAATGTGCTTAGGAAGGGGTTTTTGTGCTGGTACTTCCCTGTATTATTTCCAACTTGAAACCCTTTGTACTATTTTGAGGGGAATGGGAGTTAAAAGAAGAGTTGAATGTACAAAGGATGGTCCTACGTGTGTGTGTGTGTGTGTGTGTGTGTGTGTGTGTGTGTGTCCCCATAGGAAAATGTGGTATTTGAGTGAAAAGTTGCAGCTGAATCTATAGTAAAACCGCAAATTTGTACTGATTTAATTGCAGTGTAAAACCTCATTATTATCCTGTGAAAAGCACCAGTGATGCCCTGACTTCCTTGATAACATAAGAATCTGTTCGTGGTAATGACCATTAACTCACTGACAGGGTGATAACGAGATTACAGGGTTCAGTTTCCTCCTCTTTATAAAAAAAATGGTTAGTGCACGTGCTACCCAGGCAGTCAAACTTCAGTGTATGTTGTAGAACAGCCAGAGAGGTTTGCACACTTTTTTTGTTTTTTGACAATCTAATCCCTATAGGACACTAGGTATTTTCTGTTTCTCTCTACCTCCTCTTACACATCAATTGCATGAATGTTTTGCTAATACCCTGGAGTGATGCATTTGTGATTTGTAACCCACATTGTTTGGTTTCTGAAGTGGTAATAGACTTGTAGAGACTCTGCTAGAGGTCACCCTTTTTTCATAACTACCACATTTTTAACAGATTTTTGCCTACAGAACGTCACTCACTTGGGTAATGGAGTAAAAATAGCTTGTGTTTAAAGTTAAAATAATCCAGTTAGTCTCTAGCATGGACCACCAATGACTTCTGATACTGTCACCCCAAATGGAGTAGCTCTGTGCACAGCAATCATGTACTCATCTATTTCATCAGACACCTCTTGATAACATTATGAAAAGGTAATTTTTTTGGCAGGTTCTGAGTGATTTAAAGGAAATGGGGACCTGATGAAAACTCAGTGGAAAACACTTGTTTACATGCAGAGCTGGTACAACCTCTCAGAGGCATGTACTGATTCCCATAAAACAGCATATTGACAAAACACCTGAATGCTGTCATCAGTGATCCATGTCTTAAAGATCACCGATATAGGAAGTAATGAGACCACCATTTCAGTGCAGGAATATTTAGTTAATGTTCCTATCCTGAATATCAAAAAATTCAAGATATTGTTACCAGTCTAATGGCTAAACGTTAGTCAGCGTGATGTCCAGACAACTGCATAATATTTCTATCTATGGTATTAGTCAGAACCTATACAGCAGTAGCAGAAATACAATACTAAGTCTCCTAACTGACCATTTAAAAAGCTGCTTTGTTTGTGTAGCTTTTGTCTGCCTGCTTATACCTGTTCAGTTTTGTGCTAAAAGTTTATTTTGCTTTTCCTTTTATTTTGCTGATTCTGCTGTCTACCTGCAACAGTTTCCATTGTTGCTTCTAAATAATTATTTGCCTTTAGTTTAGTGTCACTGTACCTTTAATATTATGCATCCTATATATACTCAACTTGTGACTCCTAGGATTACAACGGAAATATAGACAAAGACTATAGCCTTGAACTATGTGGCACATTAGCCCTAAGTTATGCAGAAACCTCTTATCCTGCTCTCACCACCTACCCAACCATGTACATTCATGTATGTGGAAAGGCTGTACTGACTTGAGTGATGGCAGAAGAAGAGATGAGAGGAAAAGTAGTAACTGAAGGCTACACTGGTGCTGTACAGCGCTGCAACTTGCTGCGCTCAGGGGTGTGAAAACGCCCTCCCTCTCCCCCCCGAGCGCAGCGAGTGCAGCGCTGTAAAGGGCCAGTGTAATCAGAGCCTGCAGCGCTGCACGCTCGCTCGCAGTGCTGCAAGCTATTCCCCCTAGAAATGTGGAGTACATACAGCGCTGCGAGAGCTCTCTCGCAGCGCTGGCCGCGGCAGCGCTGTGAAGTCCCGAGTGTAGCCAAGGCAGGAGGCTGTCATCTGGGGCTGTTAAGCCACAAAGAAGCCGAGCTTTTTCAGATTGACTGCTAAAGTCTGTTGTTCCTTATACTGAGCAACTGAGAGAGAATACCAGTACGACACATGTATCCCTTATGCAAAATAAACTTATCACAAGTTATTTGTGTGTGACAGCCACCATCTTACCCAATGTTGGAGTTGAAGTGGAGCCTCTATGGCTAAAATTGCAGGTATGTCTACACAGCATTTTGGAGTAAGTCTCCCAGTCTGGGTCGACAGACTTGGGCTAGCAGGGCTTGTGCTGGTGCTGTAACAGCAGCTGTATAGACAGCACTTGAAGTTGTAGCTCGGGTTGGAACTCAGGCTCTAAAGCCTTCCGCCTCCCCCCAACCCCATGCTTCAGAGCCCAAGTCACAACTTGTCTACACAGCTATATTTTTAGCACTAGCATGAGTCCTGCTAGCCCAAGTCTGTTGACCCAGGCTGGGATGCTCGATCCAAAGTGCTGTGTAGACCAGGGGTTCTAAAACTGGGGGTCTGGGACCCCTTGGAGGTCATGAGGTTATTACATGGGGGGGGGGTCATGAGCTGTCAGCCTGCACCCCAAACCCCACTTTGCCTTCAGCATTTATTGCATGGTGTTAAATATATAAAAAGTGTTTTTAATTTATAAGGGGGGGGGGCCGCACTCAGAAACTTATGTGAAAGGGGTCACCAGTACAAAAGTTTGAGAGCCACTGGTGTAGACATACCGCATACCGTATCTACAGCTTGAGCTAAAGAACCAGGCTCTGTAACTTGGGCTGTAAAAGACCTACATGCTCTTTAGATGGGGCACAGAGGGAGATGCTACACACTGATTAGTGGGCTGTACATGCAACATGTAATTTATCATTGCGCTCCCTGAAATCCCAAATGTGATCTACCTTAGGGCACTAGGAGCAAAGAAAAATAAAATGGTTCAGAAAAGCTCCAAAAAGAGAGGAAGGGGAAGGATAGGGAGTGCCAGTGACTCTGTGGTGTTGGCCTAGGGGGACCTCATCATGACAACTCTGTGGCTTAGGGGGGACATGCACATTGTGTCATGCTTTCTTCTGAAACCAGTGGAGATACTTCTTTTTTTTTTTTTTTTTTTTTAACTAAAGAGTGAGTTGATGCTTGTAGATAAACTTTAAGGCCAAAGAATTTGAAGCTGACTAGTAACAGACCCCAGTAAAGTGCGGATGGTTACTGTGAAGTGTCTGCAGTGGCTCACAACTGAGTGTGCCTGCCTCAGACAGCGTGACCGTTACATGCTTGCAAAACCAGTACACTTTTAAAAAATGACTCCTGATTTGGGAGGCTTCAATTTTGGGGTGCCAAGATTTGACACTTTTTAAAGAATCCACCCCCTGAAAATTAGGCCTCTTTAAGGTGTCCCAAAATGGAGGTCCCAAAATCACCAGGGCTTAAATATTCCAAAGTATCTAGTGTATATTTGTTTTGTTAGATATATTAATTTACCTGTTGTCTCTATGCTTGCTAAATCAGAAGTTCTTTAGATCCCAAACCAAAAATAATTCTCAATAATACATATTTAGGCATGGGTAAATTTCCAAACAAATGCTTAATAAACTAAAAATTCTCGCCATACTTTTATTGCTGATTTACCCTCCTGAGATGTAAACTCATCTAAATCATGAAACTAGTGGGTGATTTTTTTTGTTTTTTTTGTACACAAACTCACATGCTTGCTTTAGTTTTCTCGGCGCGTAGCACAATGGAGCCTTTCACATATCTGAAGGTATTTAAAGGTGGTGGTTGATGAAAGGTGATGGAAGTTCTACCCTTCCTTTAAACAAATAGTCCATATTAAAACCTAAGTACTTTCTCACAGAGGTCCTTACTTCAGTTTGCAAAATTGGTCTGTGAGGACCTTTCTTCCCCCAACCTTGGATCCCTGCTCTAATGTGAATTTGGCCACAAAAGTCTCTCTTTAATCTTCGAACTTTTAACCTTTATATTCCACCTTCTGCTGCAGCTGACTCTGGTGGAGTGCACCACTTCAAATATTAGTTTTTCATGTCCCACCACCACTTACTCTCCCAGGTATATCTTGGTATTGCTGAAACTCAACATATTTATAAAATTGCATCATTCCAAAATGTTAGACTTTCAACTTGGAAAACAGCTCATGGGTTCAAAGTAGGTACACGTTCTACACCTGCCCTGCTGTTCCCTAGCCATTTTTTGTGCTTATGTAATCATGGTTTCCTATATTTTTTTTTTTTTTTAAAAAGGGTTCTCTCTCCTGTTGCTGTCTGAAACATGCGCACACACACACACAGAAGGGGAACTGGTGAAACTGACTACACACACTATATTACCAAATGCACAAATGCTTTTCTAACATTACTCTTCCCCTGCAGGACTATGCAACTCAATCTGTTGGAACAATTTTATTTTTCATTCTCAATTAAATAAAATGGAAAATGGGTAATACAAAAAAGACCAAGATAGATTAGATTTCTGGCCACTGAGAATCTTTATTTAGACCTGTGTTTAGCCTTCTGCTCTTCTAATCTCAGAATACCAGCAGAAGATGATTTTTATCTTCCTTGTTTTTATGAAAACATTTGACAGTGTCCACAGAGAAGTCCTCTGGAAGATCCTGTGATACTATGGCATTCCAGCAAAGATGGTTAATTTGATAAAAGTTTTGTATGATGAATCTGCTCGCTGCATTAGGACAAAGAGCAGAGACACAGAATGGTTTAAAATAATCCCTGGTGTAAGGCCAAGTTGTGTACAATCCCCATTTGTCTTCTGCATTGTTATAGATTTTGTGATGAGAAAAACTGTTGCTGAGGACACTGATATTGTTTGGGCAAGAGAGAAGCTGAGACATTTAGATTTTACACATGATATAGTCATACTGGATACCAGTTTGGTTGGAATGAAAAGACTCTTTATGAGCATAAAAGCAGAAGCTGCTAAAATGGGACTTTGTATCAGCATGCAGAAGACCAAGACCTCGAAGGCAGAAGAAAATACTGTCCATGTCAGCAGATGTGTGATTGGCAAAGAATACAAAAGAATTGGTCACTTTTTCTGTCTCAGAAGTACAATATCTGCTAATGGCCAGCTTACTAAAGAAACAAAAGAAAGAATTGGTAAAACCAGTGGATCATTTTTCCATTTGTGAAATATCTCTGGAAATTTAAGATGATACATCTAAACACTTATAATGAGATTATACAATGCTATTGTCCTTCCAACACTATTAAATACCTCAGAAATGTGGCAGATGGTGGAAATATAAAACAGTAAGGTGAATGCATTCCACCAGCATTGTTTAAGAAGAATCTTGAGAATTTATTGGAGAGGTGATGTAACTAGTGTGGAAGCATTGTGCCACATGGGTCAGTAGACTGCAAACTTAATAATTAGACAGAAACAGCAACAGTGATTTGGCCATGTCACCAGGCAACCCCATGGCAGAAGCCCGAAGTACATCTAAGGCCTCCACCTGGAGAAAAGAGAAGGCATGGAGGGCAAACTCTGACATACTGCAGGATGATCAAATGTCATCATGAAGACAGCTTCTGATAGAATCAAACATCTTGCTATGGAGAGAGAGCATTGGGGAAAAATGGGTTGCCTCATGTGCCCCGAGGCACAGAGGTTCTAAATAAGTTAGCTTTCTGAGATGTTTCTTCAGCAAAAGTGGCATACCTATTTATAGACAGAAGTTTTTAGGCTTTTCAAAAAGGTAAAAGTGGAAAAATTGTGTGTGTAAAATCAATAATATGCTATGTAAAAACTGCCATCCCACATCAGATTAATGGTCAATCTGCTCTTGTGTCCAGTCATTGATAGCAGCTGGTATCAGATTTTTCACAGAAGGTGCCTGCAGCAGTAGGCATTTACTAGTGCCTATTGGAAGTTGACTTATCCCTGAAGCATGAGGGGTTATAGCCTTTAAACTTTTTTTATTTATTTTTTATTTTTTTATTTTTAATCCTTGCTATTGTAACTTTGTATGTGCTTGTTATCTATCTATATGAATATCCAATCCTTTGATGAGCTGTTGGCTTTGATTATATCTTGTGGCAATGAGTTGGCTAATTGTGCACTGTATAAAATGTTTATTAGTTTATGTATGCTGACTTCCCGTTTCACTGTATGTATCCTTGCTCTTGTATTTTGTGAGACAGTGAGAAGTTCTCAATCAGTATTGTTCGTTATTGAATACTCCTTTATCATCTTCCCTCTTATTCAGCCCTCTTTAAAGTAAACAGCCCCATTCTTTTCAATTTCTTCATATGGAAGCTTTCCATAGCAACATTGTTTCTGTTTGATTAATAATTAATTATAAATAACAATTTGCAGAGTCAATATCATTATTCATTTAGAACTGGAAAGCAGTTTTTCCAGAACTACAGTCTAAATGTTTGTCTGGTGACTAAAATTAGTAATTGTTAAACCTTTAGCCTCAAGGCAACTTCGGATGCTGTCAAGAGTTCTTAAAAAGCGTGCAACCAGATAAGAGCACTGTGAGTACAGCCATGAATACTGCGTAGTTTGTTTCAGTTTCTTCTGTGATCCGAGTAAGAATTTGATCCTTGGGCAGTACTTGAATGAGAGACAATATGGTCTCTTAGCCAGGAGCGCACACGCACACGCGCGCGCGCGCACACACACACACACACACACACACACACACACACACACAGTATTGCACTGCACACAAAAAATTTCCTCTGGGGAAAATGAGATGGCGGGGGGAGAAGAGGGAGAGAGAACAAACCAAAAATGGTAGATGTTAGGCCACTTATTACACCATTGGAAGGTGCACAATGCTACAGTGATGAGGGCAGTATAAGAACATCTAGAGAATAGAACAATATAGAATTGGCACAACTTGAATAAGGCACTATAAGCGCATTTAAAAAAATATGGAAGGAAAAGCCTATTGAGGTCCTTTCACTTTTTGTTAAGAGTATTGAACTAGTTTGATTTGTTTTCCTCTAGGTTTTTTAAATCTGCCAGTTGAGGTTATCTTTCTCTTAATAGTTTTATTATTATTGCTAATTACTGCTGTTTTATACAAAGAGAATTCACTGTGCTTATATACCTGTCCTTCCTCAGTCAGTCTACAGTCTGTGTTTGTGTAGTTACTTTTATCATTATTGTGTCTAAACATCTCCCTAGTATGTTTAAAAACAAACAAACAAAAAAACCCTCCAGCTCCTTTCCTCATCAGTATGAGGAATAGCATGATTTTATAGAATTCTTAGTTCCTGAGTTCTTATAGGTTTGATTGTGTGTATGAAGAAATTGAGGGAAGTCGCCTCTGAAGAAATGAATATTACACTTCAGTGTAATATTCTGCCATTCTACCTCCTTGCAAGAGGAGAGTTCCATAGTCTATGGCCGGTTCCTGTGAAAGTTGTCTTCTGTTCTTATGAGCCTTCCTTTCTTGATAGGCTTAAATATGGATTGTCTAGCTCCCTTTCAAGTCAATGAAAATGATTTTCGCTCTGGAATGAGTCTGGTGTATAGCTCCAAGTCTGCCCTCTTCTGACGAGTATAGATGTGAGATTGCCAACCGCTCCAAGTTTCAAGGGTCCTTGAAACTTCTCAGCGTTTTATCACTACATTATTGCTTTAGTGAGCTGACCAGGGTCACATTGGGCATTCCAGATATGGGTTCTCGTCCCTTGATATTGTGCTAGACCAGCTTCCTCTGACACTGTCTAGTTTTCCCTACAACTCATTACTCCCTACGGATTGTTGTGGGTTTTTTTTCTTGTTAGGCAGTCTTCATTCCACAGCATGCAGCCTACCATAACTGAAACATGGTGGAGAAAAGCTAAATCTGTAATGAATACTAATAAGAGTGTATTTTTATCATCCCCATAAATAGCATGTCACTTCAAGCTGTCGGCTGACTAGCTTTCTCAAGTCACTTTCACTATTGATACCAAACTTTCACTGCTTTCTTCCCTCCGGTAATATTCCATAGCAACTTCAATGGGATCTTTTAGAAGTTGAAAATATTGAAACCTGCTAAATCTAAAAGATGTGACGTTATTGATATAATCTGGGACCATATAGAACATGGTTGCAACCAAAGTCCTGTAGTGGCACCAAATCTTGTATAAAGGGGGTCAAATGAGGTGTCTAAGACAAGGTTATGGTTTGCTGGTTATGATTACGCTGTCTATATGGATGTATCAATTGTGTAGTTGAAGTTATGAATATTGGCTCTATACTGTCTGTATTTCAAACTTATGCTATGCTTCTGGGAAACATCCCAGACAAGTTGGTGTTAGCTCTGCCTAACCTGCTTGATGGCCCATTAAGGACCATCAGCTATACAATTGACCCATTGAGAGAAGGCAGATACGCCTTGTAACTCAGCAAACTATGCAGAACTTGCCCATGTGACCCCAGACTCCATTTTGCTGTAATTTTCCACAGTAAGAACAAAAAGGTGTTCTTACACCTGGAAAAGACCTATAAAAGACTGATGCTTCTCCTTCATCTTGTCTTCAATCCTGCTTCTTACCTCTGGAGGGACTTTGCTACAAACTGAAGCTCTAAACAAAGGACTGAGAACCCATCCCAGCTGGGGATGTACTCCAGAGACTTGATTTTGAACCTGCAGTTTATTTCATCACTGCTACAAGCCTGAATCAAAAACTTTGCCACTACTGTATGTAATTGATTCCATTTAACCAATTCTAACTCTCATCTATGTCTTTCTTTTTATGAATAAACCTTTAGATTTTAGATTCTAAAGGATTGGCAACAGCGTGATTTGTGGGTAAGATCTGAGTTGTATATTGACCTGGGTCTGGGGCTTGGTCCTTTGGGATCGAGAGAACCTTTTTCTTTTGAGGTATTGGTTTTCATAACCATTTGTCCCCATAACGAGTGGCACTGGTGGTGATACTGGGAAACTGGAGTGTCTAAGGGAATTGCTTGTGTGACTTGTGGTTAGCCAGTGGGGTGAGACCAAAGTCTTCGCTGTCTGGCTGGTTTGGTTTGCCTTAGAGGTGGAAAACCCCCAGCCTTTAGCTGTAACTGCTCAGTTTTAGCAATTTGTCCTGAATTGGCACTCTCAGTTGGGTCCCGCCAGAACCAGCATCGTTACAGACCCGTTTCTATAAACTACGGGCTAATTCCTAAGGTTATTTTACTCATGCAAATTTCCACTAACTACACTGGATGTTTTCCTGAATAAGGACTGAGTAAAAATTTAAGGACTTTGGGACATGGGATGATGTATGGAAGATGGCAACCATCTGGTTGCTATGCTGTCTGTGTTCTATGATACAATTGCTTTTTGGTCTATTTTTGCTTCCTAGGATAAAGATAAAATTTGATATTTTGTTTTGAATTAGTAGTAATAATATTGCTTCTTTTGTCAAAGCAGAGGCATTCCTGTATATACAGGAAAAAAGTTGAGGATGGATTAGATATTTTTGGATGCTGGCTAATCTAATCCAGCTGCCCTTTTTTGTTTATGAATTGGGAGATCAATGGAGGTGAATATACAATTTCAGGAGGATGAGGAAGAGAATTCCTTAGGGAGGTACAAATTAGGTTGTTAATATTTTCTTAGTATAACGAGAGATAATTCTACTGCTGTATCTCTTATTCTGTAATACAAAACATTTGTCTCCCTACTGGTGTATCAGTGATTATTTATCAATTTGGTATGTGTATCTGAAAAAACCCAGGGGATAACTCTATCCTGGTTAACTATCTGTGTACCAACCCTTACGTCTACAATAGCGGTTTACTTAATTTGTAGATATGATCATCAACCTGTTTGTAAATTACTTGTATGGCAAAAGGTAAATTTAAGGTAAGGGGTAAGAAAGCTTATGCAGAACACTATTGCTGCAAAGCACACAGACTTTGCTCATAAATAGATATCCCATAGCCCCTAGCAACTGCACATTAGGGTAGAGATTATGGGCCGTCTGCCTGTACATGGAAACTGATGACCACGCTAGTCGAAGATGAGATAGTGAAGCAAGAGCTGAAAAAAACTGTATGGGGCTGTGCATCCTGTTTTACTATGCCATAGACTAGAGTTAACACAGGAAGAAAGAATGGTTCAGTGGTTAGGACAATGGCCTAAGATGTGGAAGACCCAGGTTCTGTTCCCTGCTCTGCTATGGACTTCCTGTGTAGTCCTGGGCAAATCTCTGTGCTTCAGGTACAGAAGACCAGGGTGGGGTAGGTGAATAAACCTTGCATGTCACCGCAATTAAAACAAAAATGAGGAGAGAACCCTGGGCTCAAGGGAGCAGAGTACGTGGGGAATGCTTATGGAGGGATGGGTTAAGGATGGTCCTTGGTGGCTGGGTTACTTTAGAGCCCAGACTTCCAAGCAGATCTGCAGGCTTGTGAAGAGGAGCACATGTTATTTTTATGGGCCTGAACAGTGATAAAACAATGTATTTTTGTTAGGGGAAGAAAGTGATCGCTACTTGGGAGAGGCCCATTCTTCTTGTGCCCTTGGGAGAATATCCATTAAACATCAGAAGACCCCCCCATTTCTTTACAGTTTTAAATTTCCTTTAAAATGGTTTGCTTCTGCTATTCTAACCCTTGCACTAACTGAATTTAGGGGAAATAGGTGAAACATCTTATGTTAGAAACATTGGTAGCAAAGTCAATTGTGTAGTTTCCATAATTAAAAGATGGGAAAAATCCAATCCAGAGATGATATAAAAAATGACTTTATGCCATCGTACACACATCTTGTTTTACAGTGCTCTGAACTCTGTCGGTAGTGTCATTTATTTAATATACCAAGGTAAATCTAATTTCCAAATCAAATTAAAATTGTCAGTAAAGCCCACACACTGCTGTCAGCTCTAGAGACGTTTTTAAGGTCTCACCAAAAGTTAAAGCTTGATGGAAACTTAACTATGGACCCATTATTAACACCAGCATGATGGAAGCGAGGAAGTTGTACAGCTGATATCTGCTTATTACCCTCCTCTTTTGCTTTTTACCTTTTAAAATCATTGCTTTTTTTACCTCACAGCAGAAGAGAGAGGATATGGGAAGGTCTGTAAGTTAGGGTGCAGGATGGGACCTGGCAGATCTGGGTTTTATTTCTGCCTGTATCAGGTTGAACTGTGTAACCTTTGTGTCTGAATTTAAAAAGGGAACAAAACCTACCTTCCACAGAACGGTGTGAGGCTGAATTAAGTGAGGCTGCTCCACATGTTGATATATAGCACCTTAGGTGGAAGGATAAGTGCTATTAATCAAAAGTATTGTGAAAAGCTTTCTTTAAAGAAAATTGTGCTTGACAGCTAAACGCTACGTTGTCCATGTAATCCCACTAGTGGTTTCCAGCTCCTGGAGCTCTGGTCTGAGCCTCTAGGGACCCTACCAAAAGGACTAAAAATAAAGTGGCCACCTAAGCCCTCTGACCCCATTCCCAGCATGCTTGGAGTCAGGGATGAGAACAGAAGAAACTAGAAACCCTTCCTGGAGCTAATTAGGGAAGCTTTTGCCTGAGTGATCAGAATGAGAAGTCCACTGGACCAGCGACAAGCCAGGGCTGTGCAGCCCCAGTAAGTTAACAGGAGAACAGCTGGGCAGAGAGTGTTTTTTGAGTTTGGAAGCTGGAAAGAGGAGGAGTCCCTGCTAAATTCCCCCTTCCCCAAAGGGAGTTGCACCACTCTGAGGCTCTGTTCGCAGAGATCAGGCAGCTCCAGCGTTGTAGTGACCAGTTTTCAGAGAGAAGAAAGGAGATGATCCGGCATTGGCTAATAAGAGCCACCCAAGGCCCTAGGAGGATTCCAGACCAGGGAACAGCAAGCCTGGTTGGAGTCAGGAGAGAACCCCTCCCACTTTCAGGGGTGAAGAAAAAGTAAAGTGACTTATTTGAGCGGTCCAACACCACAGCAGTGCAACACTCCATCTCAGCGCATGCAGCCTCTGTTTTCCATCTGCCTTGACATGGTGTCAGGGAGGGGGGTGAGATTTGGAGAAGTTTGTGAGTGTTTGGAGGTGGAGAAATTGACTTCCTTCCTTCCCACATACATAGTGTCCTTTTCCCAGCAAAGTCATTCCCTCCATTACACTGTTGTCTTTTGATGTAGCAGGTGGCATTCCTTTGCTGGTGTTTGTTTTAATTTATTGTCCCCTGTGTACTAGGTGTTTACACTCCTGGCTATATAGTAGTGTTGTCATTGATTTTTCTGAAGGGACAGCACTCCTGCCTGTCTGGCACACTGAGGAGTCACTTTAAGTGGAGGCACCGAAGCACAAAGGGTGGTGGTGGGGGGGACAACAACCCAGGAGCTAACTGATGTGAGATGAGACAAGCTGCTCCAAATATTGGTGATGGCAAGCCATCTGGGAGGCAAAAAAGGCTTTTAGGTCTTGTCATAGTGAAGTATGTCTCATTTCTTTGTCTCATTTGACAGTGAATGGGTTAAACATCTTATGATTGACTGACTTACTTTTGAAGGCCTGCTTCGTAATTAAAGGTGGAGCTCTCTTGGGAGGCAAAGATTGTTAGGTATATAGGGCACTCTACTTAACATTTCCATTTACAAGTACACCTCTACCTCGATATAACGCTGTCCTTGGGAGCCAAAAAATCTTACCGTGTTATAGGTGAAACTGCGTTATATCAAACTTGCTTTGATCCACTGGACTGCGCAGCCCCCCCCGCCCCCGGAGCACTGCTTTACCGTGTTATATCTGAATTCGTGTTATATCGGGGTAGAGGTGTATACTTCCAAGATTATTAATCCACATAAATCACCTAGTTTTTCAGGGATGACTGAGTTTGTTTCAAGCTTGCTTTGCATGATACCATGTTGGAGAGGAGTAAACAATGAAATTTGGTGTTGAAGTAAATTAATATATTTTGGCCAAATGAATATATGTAAAGGAAATAAATGACAATTTGCAGATATGTTGATACTGTATTCAAATGTTTGTTGAAATATAGATCCACACTTGTAGATTTCAGTAAACTGCAGTAAAAAACAGTAGGTTTTCTGGTTGTCTGAAATGAACTATTTTTCAGTTGATTTCAGTTAGCAATATATGAGTTTAGATAGCTGGAAAAATGAAAACAAATGGTTAAATATGACTTCAGCTAACTGGCACATTCAGATTTAGAGTATAAATACAGAGGAGGGATTTGAAAGTGATTTCCAGGTGCCATGAAGAAGTATGTGTCTAACTATCTGGGCAAATTAAAGAATTAATTGAAAGAGAATTTTGGCTTGTTAGCTGAGGGAGCTAATGCTAAAAAACCTGCCTTTTTGGTTTTTTTTAAACTTTTATGGTGAGTCTTAAGAATTCTTATTATAAAATGACATTTTGAAATGCAACCTCTTGATAGAGACAAGAATTCTGAACAATTGCCAGATTCCTTATGAGAGAACTACTTCAGGCTATTTTCAAGGACCAGACCTCACCACACAAATTGAAATTTTCCATGAATTAAGAGGTAAACATTATACTTAAAGCAGACTTTTGTGTTTTGGTTAAATATTGTAAGAAATCCTGAATATCTGCCATGATTTGCCTCTTCCACATAGAAAAGCATTAATCATTGAAGAAGATGTACAGATCTTCAAAGGCAAAAGGAATATTTTAAAATGAATTATCTAGGCAAAACTAAATTGATTACCTTTATGAGCGCAAGTGTGTGTGTGTGATTTTTTTTTTTTTTTTTTTTTCTCAAAATACTGGCACATAAAAAAAATTCTAGTAGTATTGCCAACCTGAGCAGTCAATAATAATGAATCAGGCCCCAAATCATGAATTTGACTTTAAACATCATGAGATTTTAAAAAATGTAATAAGTTATTTTTACAATCTTTTTTTTTTAGCCTTTTAGAGTTAATGTTTGCAAACTTTTCTCCAGAATTATGAGGGCTAGAAACTTTTGTTAACACAAGAGTACCAGCTTTTAATTTATCATCTGACTGCAGGAGCTGAGGGGACTCAAACTTGTGAATTGGTAACAGAGCCACTGCTGTATAGCTGCCCTGATAGGCCAATCCATAAGACATTAGCTGGGGCTGACTTCCAAAATTTGAGATAATCCCAGTTAAACTAGGATTGTTGGCTGAGAGGGAAATATATATTGCATATAGTGGAGGAAAGTATTTGCAATTCTTGTTTTTATTTGGAGGCTAAAGCAGATTGAAATCTATCTGTGGTCTATGTGCACTGTACAAATGAAACCAAATGTGTCTGGTGCAGGTTCTAGGGTTGCCACCTTTCTAATTGCTGGTAACTGGACTACCGAGAAACTGCCCCTTCTCTATCTCTTCCCCCAAGGCCCCGCCCCCTCGCTCACTCTTCTCTCCCCCCCCCCCCCACTCCCCTCACTATCTCCTGTCGCTGGATTGTCTCCACCTCCCTCTGCTCCGAGGCTGGGATGGGAGCTGCTGCATCCTGACAAGGAAACCTGCATGTGGGTAGGAGGCGGCACTGGCTGGGTAGGGGCTGGCACAGGTTAATGACCAGCGGCTCCCCGTGCCCTGCAGTAACTGAGCTTTGGGTATCCAGTCAGTACATCTTTCTGGACATTACACTGTCCCCTTTTCGACTGGACTTTCTAGTTGAAAACTGGGCACCCAGCAACTATAAATGGCACCCAGATACACAAGCTAAAAGCAGGAGTGTCTGGGTAAGACCTGGACGGTCCATAACCCTAGATTTAGCACTATTTTAGTATGATTATTTTTCTCTTATTAATAGAATATGAGATACTTTTAATAATGAGCTAGGGTTACCATATTTTGTGCCTCCAAAGGGAGGACACTCCACGGGACCCCGGCCCCGCCCCCAGCCCCACCCACGCCCCCGCCCCAACCCCTCCCCCTCCCCAAAGTCTCTGCCCCCTCCCCTGCTTCCCGCAAACATTTAATTCGCGGGAAGCCTGAAGCAGGTAAAGGGGGGGGGAGGAGGTGCGGCCCAGGCTGGCTCCCCCCGCGGCTCCAGCCTGGGTCGGCTCGGGCCCTGGGGTGCCGGCCCCGGCCTACTGGCCCCGGCCTACCACCCCCGGCCCGCCC